>NW_018742546.1:0-113563 GCF_001683475.1 Chenopodium quinoa | reverse complement strand
TGGCACCCAGATCGGCGCGTCGCCGCCGCTGCCGTCGTCGGACCCCAACTGGACCTTGACTTCTTCTTCAATGGCTGCGCATGTTAACCATTCTTGATTCTTTACTCCAAGCTCAAACCCTATTGGCCTTAAAACCAATATGATTGGCTCTTCAAAAGAATTTCCCTCTTGATCCACATCAATATTTGGAGTAACACTCGAAATACACAAGGGATAAACCAAGGGATAGATAAGGCTAAAGAACCAAAGGCTTCTTAGATACAGTCACACCACTAAGAAACGTTTTGGATTCCTAAGATCACAAGCCAACTAGTAGCCTAAACTAGCTAACTAAGCAAAGGAAACGAAATTCCAAATCCAAGAATTTCAGGTTTTTGTTTCTAATCCAAGAAACGAATGTAAGACAAGTCTTTTTTGTTTGAAATAATCTGATTTTTCATTCACATTTGCTTGCTATTTATAGTGAGCAAGCATCTTAAGTACAAGCTAAGTCAAGTGGCTTAAAGCTCACTTGTTACACGTCCAACTAAGTACATATCAGCTTTTTGTAGTCTAGATACATTAATAAAAGAAGCCTTACTTAGCTAGATACATCAAGAGCAAATGACGGTTTGTAACCTCCAAATTATGAGTGAAATAAAATCAGAAACAAGAGAGTATAACCCCCCCTTGATTCACGCCAATCAAAGCAGCAACTTGGAGTTGTAACGGCTCCCCTTTTCACGCCCAAATTCAAACAGCAAGTGAAGTGTAACTCCCCCTTGTTTCAAGCCTTGAATTAAGCTTGAATGTATGTAGACAAGGATGTACTTGGACGCCTCTTGAATGTACCCATTGCTGGCTGAAATAAACGGCCACTTGAAGGCTCATTTTAAAGCTTGTAACTCCTCATTGAAGCTGATTGTAACACCCAAGTTAAAGCCTTAAAATACCTCCAAATTAGTTTCGGATTTTATGCCTTCTTCACAAGCTTAAACGGCTGCTTTTGTGATGCATCTTGATCTTGTACTTGATGTGTGAATGTAACATTACATGTTCAGCTAAAAGAACTAAAGAGCATAACTAATTTGCAAACTTAAAATAAGATTAAAGTTTACAACTTATTCAAAGCATAAAAGAAGTAAAACGAACTAGTTAACGAACTAATTAATAAGAACAACAAGAAATTCAAGTGGTTGAATATCTTGCTGCCCAATGATAGAATGCATAGCACCAACGCATGATGCTACATCTTGAACCAACGAAATGTCCATAACCAAGTTGTTAGGCTTGGCTACAACATTCCCCCCTTCTTGAAAAGAGTTTGCCCTCAAACTCGGCAACTCTTCAAACTCATCATAATAAGGTGACAAATCAGCCACATTAAAGGTGCTAGAAACACCATAATCTCCGGGCAACTCAACCTTGTAAGCATTATCATTCACCTTTTCAACAATGGCAAATGGACCATCACTACGAGGACTAACCTTGGACCGTCTTTTGGAAGGAAATCTTTCCTTTCGAAGATGAATCCAAACTAAGTCACCGGGCTGAAAACGGACCCCCTTTCTTTTCTTGTCATAGTATGCCTTAGTCTTTGCATTAGTTTGTTCAATTTTGGAACGAACTTGCTCATGCATAGACTTGATTTCTTTTGCGCGCACCTCGGCATCATTGCTGAACTTGTTTGGTGAGGGAATGGGAGTGAGGTCAATAGGAGTGCACGGATTGAATCCATACACCACTTCAAAAGGACTCAGACCTGTTGTCTTGCTAGGCACACGATTGTAAGCAAACTCCGCATGAGGAAGCATCTCTTCCCATTGCTTGGGACGTTTAGTAGCCAAAGAACGCAACAAGGATCCCAAAGTTCTATTAGTCACTTCGGTTTGGCCATCTGTTTGAGGATGACTTGAAGTGCTAAAGTTCAATTTCGTGCCCATCTTCCTCCATAATGTAAGCCAAAAATGACTTAGAAATTTTGGATCACGATCACTCACCATGGATTTAGGTACACCATGTAAACGAACAATCTCATTGAAAAACAAGTTAGCAACATGAGTAGCATCATAAGTTGTATGACAAGCAATAAAATGAGCCATTTTAGAAAATCGATCAACAACAACCATTATAGAATCTTTCTTTCGTTGGGTGATAGGAAGTCCCACAACGAAATCAAGACTAATATCCTCCCATGGTGCTTGCGGAATAGGTAAGGGCAAAAGATAGCCTTGAGGTAGACTATGACTCTTGGCCTTTTGACATGTCACGCATCTCTTCACAATGAACTCCACATCACGGACCAATCTAGGCCAATGAAAGTATTCTTGGACAAGAAGGGTAGTCTTCTCTATGCCAAAGTGTCCCGCCATTCCTCCTTCATGAAACTCTTTGATAAGAGATT
Source organism: Chenopodium quinoa (assembly GCF_001683475.1). Lineage (NCBI taxonomy): Eukaryota > Viridiplantae > Streptophyta > Magnoliopsida > Caryophyllales > Amaranthaceae > Chenopodium > Chenopodium quinoa. The sequence goes on along the minus strand of NW_018742546.1, from coordinate 111,180 downwards.
CTCTTAAGCTTGATCTTGGAATGCACAACTTGTTTCCTTTGAACAAATAGCCATCTAAAATGTAATAATCTTTGTAAGCATGATTAGAACATTTTAAAAACAAATCACCAAAGTCATGATCATTGTGGTAACTTGCTTTTACATCATCAACACTAATCACCCTTGCTTTGAAAGAATTCAAGAGTGTATATCTCCTTGAAAGCGCATCAGCTCCTTTGTTCATGGCGCCTCTCCTATGCTTGATCACGAAATGAAAAGCTTGCAAATACTCCACCCATTTGGCATGGCGAGGTTGGAGTTTTTGTTGGCTTTGAAGATATTTGAGGGCTTCATGATCCGAATGAAGGATGAACTCCTTGGAAATGAGGTAATGTCTCCAATGGTCCAAAGCACGAACAAGAGCAAAGAACTCCTTATCATAGGTGCTATACTTCCGTTGTGCTTCGTTGAGTTTTTCACTAAAGTAGGCAAGGGGACGCCCAACTTGTGACAAAACAGCACCAATACCAACTCCACTAGCATCGCACTCAACTTCAAAAACTTCATCAAAGTTAGGCAAAGCAAGAATAGGTGCACTAGTAAGTTGATGTTTTACCTCATCAAAGGCCTTTTGAGCCTTATCATTCCAAACTAACTTCTGATTTTTAGTTAGTTCCGTGATAGGTGCCATGAGAGTGCTAAAGTTCCGTACAAATCTTCTATAGAAAGAAGCAAGTCCATGAAAGCTTCGAACTTGTTGAACGGTTTGTGGCGTAGGCCACTCACGAATTGCAGCAACTTTCTTTTCATCAACTTCAATGCCTTGTGATGAAACTTTGAAGCCAAGAAAAATAACTTGGGAAGTGAAGAAATGACACTTCTCTAAGTTACCATACAACTTCTCACGTTCAAGGGCTTCAAAAACCTGTTGCAAATGCATAGAATGCTCTTCTTCCTCCCTACTATACACCAAAATGTCATCAAAATAAACTACAACAAATTTACCCATGAAAGGTTGCATAACCTGATTCATAAGGCGCATAAATGTAGATGGTGCATTAGACAAACCAAATGGCATCACAAGCCATTCATAGAGGCCCTCCTTTGTCTTGAAAGCGGTTTTCCATTCATCTCCTTCGAAAATTCGAATTTGATGATAGCCACTTCTCAAATCAATTTTAGAGAACACTTTAGAACCATACAATTCATCAAGCAAATCATTCAATCTTGGAATAGGAAACCGGTACTTGATAGTGATTTTATTGATTGACCTACTATCAACACACATTCTCCATTCTCCATTCTTCTTAGGCACAATCAAAGTAGGACAAGCACATGGACTAAGAGACTTACGAATAAGACCCTTGGATAGTAATTCTTCCACTTGCCGCTTAATCTCTTCGGTTTCTTTTGGAGTGGTTCTATAGGCCGGTTTGTTTGGGAGCATTGATCCGGGAACAAGATCAATTTTGTGTTGTATGTCACGTTTTGGGGGTAAGCCATGGGGAATGTCTTCGGGGAAAACATGGGAAAAGGTTTTGAGAAGAGGGGTGAGGAGTGGGTGTGGCTCTTCTGGTGACGGTTTGGAAGGGACATCAAGTTGGCTTAAAATGAATGGTTTGTGAGCTTTATACTCATGCAATTCTGATTTTATGAGAGTGGTAAGGTAAGTAGGGGGTGTGGATATGGGGTGATCGTTTTTGAGGTTTAGGGGGGTAAGAAGTATTTTCCGTCCATCCTTAGTGAAGGAATATGTGTTTTTATACCCATCATGCATCACACGCCTATCAAATAACCAAGGTCTACCAAGTAAAATATGACATGCATCCATAGGTATAACATCACACCACAATTCTTCCTCATAAGTTTTACCAATGCTAAATGATAACAAGACTTGTTGTGTTACTTGAATTCCTTTTCCATGATTTAGCCATTGAATCACATAAGGTTTAGGGTGAGGGACGGTTTTAAGTTTCAGTTTGTCTATCATTACTTGTGAAGCTACATTGGTACAACTACCTCCATCAATAATCATTGTACATACCTTTCCACCAATGGTGCAACGAGTGTGAAAGATTGACTCACGTTGCAAACTTCCTTCTTTGCCAACCATATTGCTAAGTGTGCGTCGAACCACCAAGCATTCTTGCAAATATTGCATTCGTTGCTCCATATCTTCTTTCTCTTGTGCAACCTTATTGACATATTCTTGCCAATTAGGGGGTGGGATGTCGGCCATGGTTTGTGTTTGGGTATGTGTTTGGGGTATTGTGTTTGGGTATTTGTTTGCTAGACCCCCTCCTTCTAGCGCCAAATGTTGTATATTTGGAGTAACACTCGAAATACACAAGGGATAAACCAAGGGATAGATAAGGCTAAAGAACCAAAGGCTTCTTAGATACAGTCACACCACTAAGAAACGTTTTGGATTCCTAAGATCACAAGCCAACTAGTAGCCTAAACTAGCTAACTAAGCAAAGGAAACGAAATTCCAAATCCAAGAATTTCAGGTTTTTGTTTCTAATCCAAGAAACGAATGTAAGACAAGTCTTTTTTGTTTGAAATAATCTGATTTTTCATTCACATTTGCTTGCTATTTATAGTGAGCAAGCATCTTAAGTACAAGCTAAGTCAAGTGGCTTAAAGCTCACTTGTTACACGTCCAACTAAGTACATATCAGCTTTTTGTAGTCTAGATACATTAATAAAAGAAGCCTTACTTAGCTAGATACATCAAGAGCAAATGACGGTTTGTAACCTCCAAATTATGAGTGAAATAAAATCAGAAACAAGAGAGTATAACCCCCCCTTGATTCACGCCAATCAAAGCAGCAACTTGGAGTTGTAACGGCTCCCCTTTTCACGCCCAAATTCAAACAGCAAGTGAAGTGTAACTCCCCCTTGTTTCAAGCCTTGAATTAAGCTTGAATGTATGTAGACAAGGATGTACTTGGACGCCTCTTGAATGTACCCATTGCTGGCTGAAATAAACGGCCACTTGAAGGCTCATTTTAAAGCTTGTAACTCCTCATTGAAGCTGATTGTAACACCCAAGTTAAAGCCTTAAAATACCTCCAAATTAGTTTCGGATTTTATGCCTTCTTCACAAGCTTAAACGGCTGCTTTTGTGATGCATCTTGATCTTGTACTTGATGTGTGAATGTAACATTACATGTTCAGCTAAAAGAACTAAAGAGCATAACTAATTTGCAAACTTAAAATAAGATTAAAGTTTACAACTTATTCAAAGCATAAAAGAAGTAAAACGAACTAGTTAACGAACTAATTAATAAGAACAACAAGAAATTCAAGTGGTTGAATATCTTGCTGCCCAATGATAGAATGCATAGCACCAACGCATGATGCTACATCTTGAACCAACGAAATGTCCATAACCAAGTTGTTAGGCTTGGCTACAACACAAATACATTCTACTAAGCTAATTGAATCAAATGAAAGTCAAACACATTCAAACAAAGCTATTTGAATCAAATGACAGTCAAATACGTTCTACAAAGCTAATTGTATCAAATGAAAGTGAAACACATTCAAACAAAGCTATTTGAATAAAATGAAAGTGAAATGCATTCTACAAAGCTAATTGAATCAAATGAAAGTGAAACACATTCAAACAAAGCTATTTGAATCAAATGAGAGTCAAATACATTCAAACAAAGCTAATTAAATCAAATAAAAGTCAAATACATTCTACAAAGCTAATTGAATCAAATGAAAGTCAAACACATTCAAACAAAGCTAATTGTATTAACTGAAAGTCAAATACATTCAACAAAGCGAATTGAATCAAATGAAAGAAAAACACATTCAAACAAAGCTAATTGAATCAAATGAAAGTCAAACACATTCAAACAAAGATTTCGTATTAAATGAAAGTCAAACACATTCAAATAAAGCTAATTGAATCAAATGAAAGTCAAACACATTCAAATAAAGCTATTTGAATCAAATGAAAGTCAAATACATTTTACTAAGCTAATTGAATCAAATGAAAGTCAAATACTTTCAAACAAAGCTATTTGAATCAAATGACAGTCAAATACGTTCTACAAAGCTAATTATATCAAATGAAAGTAAAACACATTCAAACAGAGCTATTTGAATAAAACGAAAGTCAAATACATTCTACAAAGCTAATTGAGTCAAATGAAAGTCAAACACATTCAAATAAAGCTATTTCAAACAAATGAAAGTCAAATACATTCTACAAAGCTAATTGAATCAAATGAAAGTCAAACACATTCAAACAAAGCTATTTGAATCAAATGAGAGTCAAATAAATTTAAACAAAGCTAATTAAATCAAATAAAAGTAAAATACATTCTACAAAGCTAATTGAATCAAATGAAAGTCAAACACATTCAAACAAAGCCTTTTAAATCAAATGAAAGTCAAACACATTCAAAAAAAGCTTTCTAATTTAAATGAAAGTCAAACACATTCAACCAAAGCTATATAAATCAAATGAAAGTGAAATGCATTCTACAAAGCAAATTGAATTAAATGAAATTTAAACACATTCAAACAAAGCTATTTGAAACAAATTACAGTCAAACACATTCTACAAAGCTAATTGAATCAATTGAAAGTCAAACACATTCAAACAAAGCTATTTGAATTAGATGAAAGTCAAATACATTCTACAAAGCTAATTGAATCAAATGAAAGTCAAACACATTCAAACAAAGCTTATTGAATCAAATGAAAGTCAAACACATTCAAACAAAGCTATTTTAATTAAATGAATGTCAAATACAATCTACAAAGCGAATTGAATCAAATGAAAGTCAAACACATTCAAACAAAGCTATTTGAAGAAAAGGAAAGTCAAATGCATTCTACAAAGCAAATTGAATCAAATGAAAGTCAAACACAGTCAAACAAAGTTATTTGATTCAAATGAAAGTCAAATACATTCCACAAAGCTTATTGATTCAAATGAATGTCAAACACATTCAAACAAAGGTAATTAAATCAAGTAAAAGTCAAATACATTCTACAAAGCAAATTGAACCATATAAAAGTCAAACACATTCAAACAAAAGCTAATTGAATCAAATGGAAGTCAAATACATTCTACAAAGCTAATTGAATTAAATAAGCTAATTCAAAATAAGCTAATCGAATTAAATTAAAGTCAAACACATTCAAAATAAGCTAATATAATTAAATTAAAGTCAATCACATTCAAACAAAGCTTTCGAACCAAGTGAAATTCAAATACATTCTACAAAGCTAATTGAATCAAATGAAAGTTAAATACATTCTACTAATCTAATTGAATCAAATGAAAGTCAAACACATTCAAACAAAGCTATTTGAATCAAATGACAGTCAAATACATTTTACAAAGCTAATTGAATCAAATGAAAGTCAAACACATTCAAACAAAGCTAATTGAATCAAATGAAAGTCAAACATATTCAAACAAAGCTATTTTAATGAAATGAATGTCAAATATGTTCAACAAAGCTAATTGTATCAAATGAAAGTCAAACACATTCAAATAAAGCTATTTGAATCAAATGAAAGTCAAACGCATTCAAACAAAGTTATTTAAATCAAATGAAAGTGAAATGCATTCTACAAAGCTAATTGAATCAAATGAAAGTTAAACACATTCAAACAAAGCTATTTGAATCAAATGTGAGTCAAATACATTCAAACAAAGCTAATTAAATCAAATAAAAGTCAAACACATTAAAACAAAGCTAATTGAATCAAATGAAAGTCAAATACATTCAACAAAGCTAATAGAATCAAATGAAAGTCAAACACATTCAAACAAAGCAAATTGAATCAAATGAAAGTCAAACACATTCAAACAAAGCTATTTTAATCAAATAAAAGTCGAATACATTCTACAAAGCTAATTGAATCAAATAAAAGTCAAACACATTCAAACAAAGCTATTTGAATCAAATAAAAGTCAAACACATTCAAACAAAGCCTTTTAAATCAAATAAAAGTCAAACACATTCAAAAAAAGCTTTTTAATTTAAATGAAAGTCAAACACATTCAAACAAAGCTATAAAAATCAAATGAAAGTGAAATGCAATCTACAAAGCAAATTGAATCAAATGAAATTCAATCACATTCAAACAAAGCTATTTGAATCAAATGAAAGTCAAATACATTCTACAATGCTAATTGAATCAAATGAAACTCAAACACATTCAAACAAAGCTATTTGAATCAAATGAGAGTCAAACATGTTCAAATAAAGCTAATTAAATCAAATAAAAGTCATATACATTCTACAAAGCTAATTGAATCAAATGAAAGTCAAATACATTCAAACAAAGATATTTGAATCAAATGAAAGTCAAATACATTCTACTAAGCTAATTAGATCAAATGAAAGTCAAACACATTCAAACAAAGCTATTTGAATCAAATGAAAGTCAAATACGTTCTACAAAGCTAATTGAATCAAATAAAAGTGAAACATATTTAAACAAAGCTATTTGAATTAAATGAGAGTCAAAAACTTTCAAACAAAGCTAATTAAATCAAATAAAAGTCAAATACATTCTACAAAGCTAATTAAATCAAATGAAAGTCAAACACATTCAAACAAAGCTAATTGAATCAAATGAAAGTCAAATACATTCAACAAAGCTAATAGAATCAAATGAAAGTCAAACCCATTCAAACAAAGCAAATTGAATCAAATGAAAGTCAAACACATTCAAACAAAGCTATTTTAATCAAATGAATGTCAAATACGTTCAACAAAGCTAATTGTATCAAATGAAAGTCAAACACATTAAAATAAAGCTATTTGAATCAAATGAAAGTCAAACGCATTGAAACAAAGTTATTTAAATCAAATGAAAGTGAAATGCATTCTACAAAGCTAATTGAATCAAATGAAAGTTAAACGCATTCAAACAAAGCTATTTGAATCAAATGAGAGTCAAATACATTCTACAAAGCTAATTGAATCAAATGAAAGTCAAACTCATTCAAACAAAGCTAATTGAATCAAATGAAAGTCAAATACATTCTACAAAGCTAATTGAATCAAATGAAAGACAAACACATTCAAATAAAGCTATTTGAATCAAATGAAAGTCAAACACATTCAAACAAAGCTATTTTAATTAAATGAATGTCAAATACATTCTACAAAGCTAATTGAATCAAATGAAAGTCAAACACATTCAAATAAAGCTATTTGAATCAAATGAAATTCAAATACATTCTACAAAGTTAATTGAATCAAATGAAAGTCAAACACATTCAAACAAAGCTATTTGAATCAAATGAGAGTGAAATAAATTCAAACAAAGCTAATTAAATCAAATAAAAGTAAAATACATTCTACAAAGCTAATTGCATCAAATGAAAGTCAAACACATTCAAACAAAGCCTTTTAAATAAAATGAAAGTCAAAAACATTCAAAAAAAGCTTTTTAATTTAAATTATAGTCAAACACATTTAAATAAAGCTATATAAATCAAATGAAAGTGAAATGCATTCTAAAAAAGCAAATTGAATTAAATTAAATTCAAACACATTCAAACAAAGCTATTTGAATCAAATGACAGTTTAATACATTCTACAAAGCTAATTGAATCAAATGAAAGTCAAACACATTCAAACAAAGCTATTTGAATCAAGTGAAAGTCAAATACATTCTACAAAGCTAATTGAATGAAATGAAAGTCAAACACATTCAAACAAAGCTATTTGAAGAAAATGAAAGTCAAATACATTCTACAAAGCAAATTGAAACAAATGAAAGTCAAACACAGTCAAACAAAGTTATTTGACTCAAATGAAAGTCAAATACATTCTACAAAGCTAATCGAATCGAATTAAAGTCAAACACATTCAAACAAAGCTAATTGAATCAAATGAAAGTCAAACACATTCAAACAAAGCTATTTTAATTAAATGAAAGTCAAATACATTCTACAAAGCTAATTGTATCAAATGAAAGTCAAACGCAATCAAATAAAGCTATTTGAGTCAAATGAAAGTCAAACACATTCAAAGAAAATTGTTTAAATTAAATGAAAGTGAAATGTATTCTACAAAGCTATTTGAATCAAATGAAAGTCAAATACATTCTACAAAGCTAATTGAATCAAATGAAAGTCAAACACATTCAAACAAAGCTATTTGAATCAAATGAGAGTCAAAGAAATTTAAACAAAGCTAATTAAATCAAATAAAAGTAAAATACATTCTACAAAGCTAATTGCATCAAATGAAAGTCAAACACATTCAAACAAAGACTTTTAAATTAAATGAAAGTCAAACACATTCAAAAAAGCTTTTTAATTTAAATGATAGTCAAACACATTCAAATAAAGCTATATAAATCAAATGAAAGTGAAATGCATTCTACAAAGCAAATTGAATTAAATGAAATTCAAACACATTCAAACAAAGCTATTTGAATCAAATAAAAGTCAAATACATTCTACTAAGCTAATTGAATCAAATGAAAGTCAAACACATTCAAACCAAGCTATTTGAATCAAATGACAGTCAAATTGTTCAAACAAAGCTATATAAATTAAATGAAAGTGAAATGCATTCTACAAAGCAAATTGATCTAAATGAAATTCAAACACATTCAAACAAAGCTATTTGAATCAAATGACAGTCAAATACATTCTACAAAGCTAATTGAATCAAATGAAAGTCAAGCACATTCGAACAATGCTATTTGAATCTAATGAAAGTCGAACACAATCAAATAAAGGAATTCGAATCAAATGAAAGTCAAACACATTCAAATAAAGCTATTTGAATCAAATGAGAGTCAAATACATTCAATCAAAGCTAATTAAATCAAATAAAAGTCAAATACATTCTACAAAGCAAATTGAATCAAATGAAAGTCAAACACAGTCAAACAAAGTTATTTGATTCAAATGAAAGTCAAATACATTCTACAAAGCTAATTGAATCAAATGAAAGTCAAACACATTCAAACAAAGCTAATTAAATCAAATAAAAGTCAAATACATTCTACAAAGCTAATTGAATCATATAAAAGTCAAACACATTCAAACAAAGCTAATTGAATCAAATGGAAGTCAAATGCATTCTACAAAGCTAATTGAATTAAATTAAAGTCAAACACATTCAAAATAAGCTAATTGAATTTAATGAAAGTCAAACACATTCAAACAAAGCTTTCGAATCAAGTGAAAGTCAAATACATTCTACAAAGCTAATTGCATCAAATGATAGTCAAACACATTCAAACAAAGCTATTTGAATCAAATGAAAGTCAAATACATTCTACTAAGCTAATTGAATCAAATGAAAGTCAAACACATTCAAACAAAGCTATTTGAATCAAATGACAGTCAAATACGTTCTACAAAGCTAATTGTATCAAATGAAAGTGAAACACATTCAAACAAAGCTATTTGAATAAAATGAAAGTGAAATGCATTCTACAAAGCTAATTGAATCAAATGAAAGTGAAACACATTCAAACAAAGCTATTTGAATCAAATGAGAGTCAAATACATTCAAACAAAGCTAATTAAATCAAATAAAAGTCAAATACATTCTACAAAGCTAATTGAATCAAATGAAAGTCAAACACATTCAAACAAAGCTAATTGTATTAACTGAAAGTCAAATACATTCAACAAAGCGAATTGAATCAAATGAAAGAAAAACACATTCAAACAAAGCTAATTGAATCAAATGAAAGTCAAACACATTCAAACAAAGATTTCGTATTAAATGAAAGTCAAACACATTCAAATAAAGCTAATTGAATCAAATGAAAGTCAAACACATTCAAATAAAGCTATTTAAATCAAATGAAAGTCAAATACATTTTACTAAGCTAATTGAATCAAATGAAAGTCAAATACTTTCAAACAAAGCTATTTGAATCAAATGACAGTCAAATACGTTCTACAAAGCTAATTATATCAAATGAAAGTAAAACACATTCAAACAGAGCTATTTGAATAAAACGAAAGTCAAATACATTCTACAAAGCTAATTGAGTCAAATGAAAGTCAAACACATTCAAATAAAGCTATTTCAAACAAATGAAAGTCAAATACATTCTACAAAGCTAATTGAATCAAATGAAAGTCAAACACATTCAAACAAAGCTATTTGAATCAAATGAGAGTCAAATAAATTTAAACAAAGCTAATTAAATCAAATAAAAGTAAAATACATTCTACAAAGCTAATTGAATCAAATGAAAGTCAAACACATTCAAACAAAGCCTTTTAAATCAAATGAAAGTCAAACACATTCAAAAAAATCTTTCTAATTTAAATGAAAGTCAAACACATTCAACCAAAGCTATATAAATCAAATGAAAGTGAAATGCATTCTACAAAGCAAATTGAATTAAATGAAATTTAAACACATTCAAACAATGCTATTTGAAACAAATTACAGTCAAACACATTCTACAAAGCTAATTGAATCAATTGAAAGTCAAACACATTCAAACAAAGCTATTTGAATCAGATGAAAGTCAAATACATTCTACAAAGCTAATTGAATCAAATGAAAGTCAAACACATTCAAACAAAGCTTATTGAATCAAATGAAAGTCAAACACATTCAAACAAAGCTATTTTAATTAAATGAATGTCAAATACAATCTACAAAGCGAATTGAATCAAATGAAAGTCAAACACATTCAAACAAAGCTATTTGAAGAAAAGGAAAGTCAAATGCATTCTACAAAGCAAATTGAATCAAATGAAAGTCAAACACAGTCAAACAAAGTTATTTGATTCAAATGAAAGTCAAATACATTCCACAAAGCTTATTGATTCAAATGAATGTCAAACACATTCAAACAAAGCTAATTAAATCAAGTAAAAGTCAAATACATTCTACAAAGCAAATTGAACCATATAAAAGTCAAACACATTCAAACAAAAGCTAATTGAATCAAATGGAAGTCAAATACAATCTACAAAGCTAATTGAATTAAATAAGCTAATTCAAAATAAGCTAATCGAATTAAATTAAAGTCAAACACATTCAAAATAAGCTAATATAATTAAATTAAAGTCAATCACATTCAAACAAAGCTTTCGAACCAAGTGAAAGTCAAATACATTCTACAAAGCTAATTGAATCAAATGAAAGTTAAATACATTCTACTAATCTAATTGAATCAAATGAAAGTCAAACACATTCAAACAAAGCTATTTGAATCAAATGACAGTCAAATACATTTTACAAAGCTAATTGAATCAAATGAAAGTCAAACACATTCAAACAAAGCTAATTGAATCAAATGAAAGTCAAACATATTCAAACAAAGCTATTTTAATGAAATGAATGTCAAATACGTTCAACAAAGCTAATTGTATCAAATGAAAGTCAAACACATTCAAATAAAGCTATTTGAATCAAATGAAAGTCAAACGCATTCAAACAAAGTTATTTAAATCAAATGAAAGTGAAATGCATTCTACAAAGCTAATTGAATCAAATGAAAGTTAAACACATTCAAACAAAGCTATTTGAATCAAATGTGAGTCAAATACATTCAAACAAAGCTAATTAAATCAAATAAAAGTCAAACACATTAAAACAAAGCTAATTGAATAAAATGAAAGTCAAATACATTCAACAAAGCTAATAGAATCAAATGAAAGTCAAACACATTCAAACAAAGCAAATTGAATCAAATGAAAGTCAAACACATTTAAACAAAGCTATTTTAATCAAATAAAAGTCGAATACATTCTACAAAGCTAATTGAATCCAATAAAAGTCAAACACATTCAAACAAAGCTATTTGAATCAAATGAGAGTCAAACACGTTCAAACAAAGCTTATTAAATCAAATAAAAGTCAAATACATTCTACAAAGCTAATTGAATCAAATAAAAGTCAAACACATTCAAACAAAGCCTTTTAAATCAAATAAAAGTCAAACACATTCAAAAAAAGCTTTTTAATTTAAATGAAAGTCAAACACATTCAAACAAAGCTATTTGAATCAAATGAAAGTCAAATACATTCTACAATGCTAATTGAATCAAATGAAACTCAAACACATTCAAACAAAGCTATTTGAATCAAATGAGAGTCAAACATGTTCAAACAAAGCTAATTAAATCAAATAAAACTCATATACATTCTACAAAGCTAATTGAATCAAATGAAAGTCAAATACATTCAAACAAAGATATTTGAATCAAATGAAAGTCAAATACATTCTACTAAGCTAATTAGATCAAATGAAAGTCAAACACATTCAAACAAAGCTATTTGAATCAAATGAAAGTCAAATACATTCAAACAAAGATATTTGAATCAAATGAAAGTCAAATACATTCTACTAAGCTAATTAGATCAAATGAAAGTCAAACACATTCAAACAAAGCTATTTGAATCAAATGAAAGTCAAATACGTTCTACAAAGCTAATTGAATCAAATAAAAGTGAAACATATTTAAACAAAGCTATTTGAATTAAATGAGAGTCAAAAACTTTCAAACAAAGCTAATTAAATCAAATAAAAGTCAAATACATTCTACAAAGCTAATTAAATCAAATGAAAGTCAAACACATTCAAACAAAGCTAATTGAATCAAATGAAAGTCAAATACATTCAACAAAGCTAATAGAATCAAATGAAAGTCAAACACATTCAAACAAAGCAAATTGAATCAAATGAAAGTCAAACACATTCAAACAAAGCTATTTTAATCAAATGAATGTCAAATACGTTCAACAAAGCTAATTGTATCAAATGAAAGTCAAACACATTAAAATAAAGCTATTTGAATCAAATGAAAGTCAAACGCATTGAAACAAAGTTATTTAAATCAAATGAAAGTGAAATGCATTCTACAAAGCTAATTGAATCAAATGAAAGTTAAACGCATTCAAACAAAGCTATTTGAATCAAATGAGAGTCAAATACATTCTACAAAGCTAATTGAATCAAATGAAAGTCAAACTCATTCAAACAAAGCTAATTGAATCAAATGGAAGTCAAATACATTCTACAAAGCTAATTGAATCAAATGAAAGTCAAACACATTCAAATAAAGCTATTTGAATCAAATGAAAGTCAAACACATTCAAACAAAGCTATTTTAATTAAATGAATGTCAAATACATTCTACAAAGCTAATTGAATCAAATGAAAGTCAAACACATTCAAATAAAGCTATTTGAATCAAATGAAAGTCAAATACATTCTACAAAGTTAATTGAATCAAATGAAAGTCAAACACATTCAAACAAAGCTATTTGAATCAAATGAGAGTGAAATAAATTCAAACAAAGCTAATTAAATCAAATAAAAGTAAAATACATTCTACAAAGCTAATTGCATCAAATGAAAGTCAAACACATTCAAACAAAGCCTTTTAAATAAAATGAAAGTCAAAAACATTCAAAAAAAGCTTTTTAATTTAAATTATAGTCAAACACATTTAAATAAAGCTATATAAATCAAATGAAAGTGAAATGCATTCTAAAAAAGCAAATTGAATTAAATTAAATTCAAACACATTCAAACAAAGCTATTTGAATCAAATGACAGTTTAATACATTCTACAAAGCTAATTGAATCAAATGAAAGTCAAACACATTCAAACAAAGCTATTTGAATCAAGTGAAAGTCAAATACATTCTACAAAGCTAATTGAATGAAATGAAAGTCAAACTCATTCAAACAAAGCTATTTGAAGAAAATGAAAGTCAAATACATTCTACAAAGCAAATTGAAACAAATGAAAGTCAAACACAGTCAAACAAAGTTATTTGACTCTAATGAAAGTCAAATACATTCTACAAAGCTAATCGAATCGAATTAAAGTCAAACACATTCAAACAAAGCTAATTGAATCAAATGAAAGTCAAACACATTCAAACAAAGCTATTTTAATTAAATGAAAGTCAAATACATTCTACAAAGCTAATTGTATCAAATGAAAGTCAAACGCAATCAAATAAAGCTATTTGAGTCAAATGAAAGTCAAACACATTCAAAGAAAATTGTTTAAATTAAATGAAAGTGAAATGTATTCTACAAAGCTATTTGAATCAAATGAAAGTCAAATACATTCTACAAAGCTAATTGAATCAAATGAAAGTCAAACACATTCAAACAAAGCTATTTGAATCAAATGAGAGTCAAAGAAATTCAAACAAAGCTAATTAAATCAAATAAAAGTAAAATACATTCTACAAAGCTAATTGCATCAAATGAAAGTCAAACACATTCAAACAAAGACTTTTAAATTAAATGAAAGTCAAACACATTCAAAAAAGCTTTTTAATTTAAATGATAGTCAAACACATTCAAATAAAGCTATATAAATCAAATGAAAGTGAAATGCATTCTACAAAGCAAATTGAATTAAATGAAATTCAAACACATTCAAACAAAGCTATTTGAATCAAAAAAAAGTCAAATACATTCTACTAAGCTAATTGAATCAAATGAAAGTCAAACACATTCAAACCAAGCTATTTGAATCAAATAACAGTCAAATTGTTCAAACAAAGCTATATAAATCAAATGAAAGTGAAATGCATTCTACAAAGCAAATTGATCTAAATGAAATTCAAACACATTCAAACAAAGCTATTTGAATCAAATGACAGTCAAATACATTCTACAAAGCTAATTGAATCAAATGAAAGTCAAGCACATTCGAACAATGCTATTTGAATCTAATGAAAGTCGAACACAATCAAATAAAGGAATTCGAATCAAATGAAAGTCAAACACATTCAAATAAAGGTATTTGAATCAAATGAGAGTCAAATACATTCAATCAAAGCTAATTAAATCAAATAAAAGTCAAATACATTCTACAAAGCAAATTGAATCAAATGAAAGTCAAACACAGTCAAACAAAGTTATTTGATTCAAATGAAAGTCAAATACATTCTACAAAGCTAATTGAATCAAATGAAAGTCAAACACATTCAAACAAAGCTAATTAAATCAAATAAAAGTCAAATACATTCTACAAAGCTAATTGAATCATATAAAAGTCAAACACATTCAAACAAAGCTAATTGAATCAAATGGAAGTCAAATGCATTCTACAAAGCTAATTTAATTAAATTAAAGTCAAACACATTCAAAATAAGCTAATTGAATTTAATGAAAGTCAAACACATTCAAACAAAGCTTTCGAATCAAGTGAAAGTCAAATACATTCTACAAAGCTAATTGCATCAAATGATAGTCAAACACATTCAAACAAAGCTATTTGAATCAAATGAAAGTCAAATACATTCTACTAAGCTAATTGAATCAAATGAAAGTCAAACACATTCAAACAAAGCTATTTGAATCAAATGACAGTCAAATACGTTCTACAAAGCTAATTGTATCAAATGAAAGTCAAACACATTCAAACAAAGCTATTTGAATAAAATGAAAGTGAAATGCATTCTACAAAGCTAATTGAATCAAATGAAAGTGAAACTCATTCAAACAAAGCTATTTGAATCAAATGAGAGTCAAATACATTCAAACAAAGCAAATTAAATCAAATAAAAGTCAAATACATTCTACAAAGCTAATTGAATCAAATGAAAGTCAAACACATTCAAACAAAGCTAATTGTATTAACTGAAAGTCAAATACATTCAACAAAGCGAATTGAATCAAATGAAAGAAAAACACATTCAAACAAAGCTAATTAAATTAAATGAAAGTCAAACACATTCAAACAAAGATTTCGTATTAAATGAAAGTCAAATACATTCTACAAAGCTAATTGAATCAAATGAAAGTCAAACACATTCAAATAAAGCTATTTGAATCAAATGAAAGTCAAATACAATTTACTAAGCTAATTGAATCAAATGAAAGTCAAATACTTTCAAACAAAGCTATTTGAATCAAATGACAGTCAAATACGTTCTACAAAGCTAATTGTATCAAATGAAAGTAAAACACATTCAAACAAAGCTATTTGAATAAAACGAAAGTCAAATACATTCTACAAAGCTAATTAAATCAAATGAAAGTCAAACACATTCAAATAAAGCTATTTCAATCAAATGAAAGTCAAATACATTCTACAAAGCTAATTGAATCAAATGAAAGTCAAACACATTCAAACAAAGCTATTTCAATCAAATGAGAGTCAAATAAATTTAAACAAAGCTAATTAAATCAAATAAAAGTAAAATACATTCTACAAAGCTAATTGAATCAAATGAAAGTCAAACACATTCAAACAAAGCCTTTTAAATCAAATGAAAGTCAAACACATTCAAAAAAAGCTTTTTAATTTAAATGAAAGTCAAACACATTCAACCAAAGCTATATAAATCAAATGAAAGTGAAATGCATTCTACAAAGCAAATTGAATTAAATGAAATTTAAACACATTCAAACAAAGCTATTTGAAACAAATTACAGTCAAACACATTCTACAAAGCTAATTGAATCAATTGAAAGTCAAACACATTCAAACAAAGCTATTTGAATCAGATGAAAGTCAAATACATTCTACAAAGCTAATTGAATCAAATGAAAGTCAAACACATTCAAACAAAGCTTATTGAATCAAATGAAAGTCAAACACATTCAAATAAAGCGATTTGAATCAAATGAAAGTCAAATACATTCTACAAAGCTAATTGAATCAAATGAAAGTCAAACACATTCAAACAAAGGTATTTGAATCAAATGAGAGTGAAATAAATTCAAACAAAGCAAATTGAATCAAATGAAAGTCAAACACAGTCAAACAAAGTTATTTGATTCAAATGAAAGTCAAATACATTCTACAAAGCTTATTGATTCAAATGAAAGTCAAACACATTCAGACAAAGCTAATTAAATCAAATAAAAGTCAAATACATTCTACAAAGCAAATTGAATCATATAAAAGTCAAACACATTCAAACAAAAGCTAATTGAATCAAATGGAAGTCAAATACAATCTACAAAGCTAATTGAATTAAATAAGCTAATTCAAAATAAGCTAATCGAATTAAATTAAAGTCAAACACATTCAAAATAAGCTAATATAATTAAATTAAAGTCAATCACATTCAAACAAAGCTTTCGAACCAAGTGAAAGTCAAATACATTCTACAAAGCTAATTGAATCAAACGAAAGTTAAATACATTCTACTAATCTAATTGAATCAAATGAAAGTCAAACACATTCAAACAAAGCTATTTGAATCAAATGACAGTCAAATACATTTTACAAAGCTAATTGAATCAAATGAAAGTCAAACACATTCAAACAAAGCTAATTGAATCAAATGAAAGTCAAACATATTCAAACAAAGCTATTTTAATTAAATGAATGTCAAATACGTTCAACAAAGCTAATTGTATCAAATGAAAGTCAAACACATTCAAATAAAGCTATTTGAATCAAATGAAAGTCAAACGCATTCAAACAAAGTTATTTAAATCAAATGAAAGTGAAATGCATTCTACAAAGCTAATTGAATCAAATGAAAGTTAAACACATTCAAACAAAGCTATTTGAATCAAATGTGAGTCAAATACATTCAAACAAAGCTAATTAAATCAAATAAAAGTTAAACACATTAAAACAAAGCTAATTGAATCAAATGAAAGTCAAATACATTCAACAAAGCTAATAGAATCAAATGAAAGTCAAACACATTCAAACAAAGCAAATTGAATCAAATGAAAGTCAAACACATTCAAACAAAGCTATTTTAATCAAATGAAAGTCGAATACATTCTACAAAGCTAATTGAATCAAATAAAAGTCAAACACATTCAAACAAAGCTTTTTGAATCAAATGAGAGTCAAACACGTTCAAACAAAGCTAAATAAATCAAATAAAAGTCAAATACATTCTACAAAGCTAATTGAATCAAATAAAAGTCAAACACATTCAAACAAAGCCTTTGAAATCAAATAAAAGTCAAACACATTCAAAAAAAGCTTTTTAATTTAAATGAAAGTCAAACACATTAAAACAAAGCTATATAAATCAAATGAAAGTGAAATGCAATCTACAAAGCAAATTGAATCAAATGAAATTCAATCACATTCAAACAAAGCTATTTGAATCAAATGAAAGTCAAATACATTCTACAAAGCTAATTGAATCAAATGAAACTCAAACACATTCAAACAAAGCTATTTGAATCAAATGAGAGTCAAACATGTTCAAAAAAAGCTAATTAAATCAAATAAAAGTCAAATACATTCTACAAAGCTAATTGAATCAAATGAAAGTCAAAAACATTCAAACAAAGATATTTGAATCAAATGAAAGTCAAATACATTCTACTAAGCTAATTAGATCAAATGAAAGTCAAACACATTCAAACAAAGCTATTTGAATCAAATGAAAGTCAAATACGTTCTACAAAGCTAATTGAATCAAATAAAAGTGAAACATATTCAAACAAAGCTATTTGAATTAAATGAGAGTCAAAAACTTTCAAACAAAGCTAATTAAATCAAATAAAAGTCAAATACATTCTACAAAGCTAAGTAAATCAAATGAAAGTCAAACACATTCAAACAAAGCTAATTGAATCAAATGAAAGTCAAATACATTCAACAAAGCTAATAGAATCAAATGAAAATCAAACACATTCAAACAAAGCAAATTGAATCAAATGAAAGTCAAACACATTCAAACAAAGCTATTTTAATCAAATGAATGTCAAATACGTTCAACAAAGCTAATTGTATCAAATGAAAGTCAAACACATTAAAATAAAGCTATTTGAATCAAATGAAAGTCAAACGCATTGAAACAAAGTTATTTAAATCAAATGAAAGTGAAATGCATTCTACAAAGCTAATTGAATCAAATGAAAGTTAAACGCATTCAAACAAAGCTATTTGAATCAAATGAGAGTCAAATACATTCTACAAAGCTAATTGAATCAAATGAAAGTCAAACGCATTCAAACAAAGCTAATTGAATCAAATGAAAGTCAAACACATTCAAATAAAGCTATTTGAATCAAATGAAAGTCAAACACATTCAAACTAAGCTATTTTAATTAAATGAATGTCAAATACATTCTACAAAGCTAATTGAATCAAATGAAAGTCAAACACATTCAAATAAAGCTATTTGAATCAAATGAAAGTCAAATACATTCTACAAAGCTAATTGAATCAAATGAAAGTCAAACACATTCAAACAAAGCTATTTGAATCAAATGAGAGTGAAATAAATTCAAACAAAGCTAATTAAATCAAATAAAAGTAAAATACATTCTACAAAGCTAATTGCATCAAATGAAAGTCAAACACATTCAAACAAAGCCTTTTAAATAAAATGAAAGTCAAACACATTCAAAAAAAGCTTTTTAATTTAAATGATAGTCAAACACATTTAAACAAAGCTATATAAATCAAATGAAAGTGAAATGCATTCTAAAAAAGCAAATTGAATTAAATTAAATTCAAACACATTCAAACAAAGCTATTTGAATCAAATGCAAGTCAAATACATTCTACAAAGCTAATTGAATCAAATGAAAGTCAAACACATTCAAACAAAGCTATTTGAATCAAATGAAAGTCAAACACATTCAAACAAAGCTATTTTAATTAAATGAATGTCAAATACATTCTTCAAAGCTAATTGAATCAAATGAAAGTAAAACACATTCAAACAAAGCTATTTGAAGAAAATGAAAGTCAAATACATTCTACAATGCAAATTGAAATAAATGAAAGTCAAACACAGTTAAACAAAGTTATTTGACTCAAATGAAATTCAAATACATTCTACAAAGCTAATTGAATCAAATGAAAGTCAAACACATTCAAATAAAGCTATTTGAATCAAATGAAAGTCAAATACGTTCTACAAAGCTAATTGTATCAAATGAAAGTCAAACGCAATCAAATAAAGCTATTTGAGTCAAATTAAAGTCAAACACATTCAAACAAAGTTGTTTAAATTAAATAAAAGTGAAATGTATTCTAAAAAGCTAATTGAATCAAATGAAAGTTAAACGCATTCAAACAAAGCTAATTGAATCAAATGAAAGTCAAACACATTCAAACAAAGCTATTTTAATTAAATGAAAGTCAAATACATTCTACAAAGCTAATTGTATCAAATGAAAGCAAACGCAATCAAATAAAGCTATTTGAGTCAAATGAAAGTCAAACACATTCAAACAAAGTTGTTTAAATTAAATGAAAGTGAAATGTATTCTACAAAGCTAATTGAATCAAATGAAAGTTAAACGCATTCAAACAAAGCTATTTGAATCAAATGAGAGTCAAATACATTCTACAAAGCTAATTGAATCAAATGAAAGTCAAACACATTCAAACAAAGCTAATTGAATAAAATGAAAGTCAAATACATTCAACAAAGCTTATTGAATCAAATGAAAGTCAAACACATTCAAACAAAGCTAATTGAATCAAATGAAAGTCAAGCACATTCAAACAAAGCTATTTTAATCGAATGAAAGTCAATTACATTCTACAAAGCTAATTGAATCAAGTGAAAGTCAAACACATTCAAACAAAGCTATTTGAATCAAATGAAAGTCAAACACATTCAAACAAAGCTATTTGAATCAAATGAGAGTTAAATACATTAAAACAAAGCTAATTAAATCAAATAAAAGTCTAATACATTCTACAAAGCTAATTGAATTAAATTAAAGTCAAACACATTCAAACAAAGCTAATTAAATCAAATAAAAGTAAAATACATTCTACAAAGCTAATTGCATCAAATGAAAGTCAAACACATTCAAACAAAGCCTTTTAAATAAAATGAAAGTCAAACACATTCAAAAAAAGCTTTTTAATTTAAATGATAGTCAAACACATTTAAACAAAGCTATATAAATCAAATGAAAGTGAAATGCATTCTAAAAAGGCAAATTGAATTAAATTAAATTCAAACACATTCAAACAAAGCTATTTGAATCAAATGCAAGTCAAATACATTCTACAAAGCTAATTGAATCAAATGAAAGTCAAACACATTCAAACAAAGCTATTTGAATCAAATGAAAGTCAAACACATTCAAACAAAGCTATTTTAATTAAATGAATGTCAAATACATTCTTCAAAGCTAATTGAATCAAATGAAAGTAAAACACATTCAAACAAAGCTATTTGAAGAAAATGAAAGTCAAATACATTCTACAATGCAAATTGAAATAAATGAAAGTCAAACACAGTTAAACAAAGTTATTTGACTCAAATGAAATTCAAATACATTCTACAAAGCTAATTGAATCAAATGAAAGTCAAACACATTCAAATAAAGCTATTTGAATCAAATGAAAGTCAAATACGTTATACAAAGCTAATTGTATCAAATGAAAGTCAAACGCAATCAAATAAAGCTATTTGAGTCAAATTAAAGTCAAACACATTCAAACAAAGTTGTTTAAATTAAATAAAAGTGAAATGTATTCTAAAAAGCTAATTGAATCAAATGAAAGTTAAACGCATTCAAACAAAGCTAATTGAATCAAATGAAAGTCAAACACATTCAAACAAAGCTATTTTAATTAAATGAAAGTCAAATACATTCTACAAAGCTAATTGTATCAAATGAAAGCAAACGCAATCAAATAAAGCTATTTGAGTCAAATGAAAGTCAAACACATTCAAACAAAGTTGTTTAAATTAAATGAAAGTGAAATGTATTCTACAAAGCTAATTGAATCAAATGAAAGTTAAACGCATTCAAACAAAGCTATTTGAATCAAATGAGAGTCAAATACATTCTACAAAGCTAATTGAATCAAATGAAAGTCAAACACATTCAAACAAAGCTAATTGAATAAAATGAAAGTCAAATACATTCAACAAAGCTTATTGAATCAAATGAAAGTCAAACACATTCAAACAAAGCTAATTGAATCAAATGAAAGTCAAGCACATTCAAACAAAGCTATTTTAATCGAATGAAAGTCAATTACATTCTACAAAGCTAATTGAATCAAGTGAAAGTCAAACACATTCAAACAAAGCTATTTGAATCAAATGAAAGTCAAACACATTCAAACAAAGCTATTTGAATCAAATGAGAGTTAAATACATTGAAACAAAGCTAATTAAATCAAATAAAAGTCTAATACATTCTACAAAGCTAATTGAATTAAATTAAAGTCAAACACATTCAAACAAAGCTAATTGAATCAAATGAAAGTCAAACACATTCAAACAAAGATTTCGAATCAAATGAAAGTCAAATACATTCTACAAAGCTAATTGAATCAAATGAAAGTCAAACACATTCAAATAAAGCTATTTCAATCAAATGAAAGTCAAATACATTCTACAAAGCTAATTGAATCAAATGAAAGTCAAACACATTCAAACAAAGCTATTTGAATCAAATGAGAGTCAAATACATTAAAACAAAGCTAATTAAATCAAATAAAAGTCTAATACATTCTACAAAGCTAATTGAATTAAATTAAAGTCAAACACATTCAAACAAAGCTAATTGAATCAAATGAAAGTCAAACACATTCAAACAAAGATTTCGAATCAAATGAAAGTCAAATACATTCTACAAAGCTAATTGAATCAAATGAAAGTCAAACACATTCAAACAAAGCTATTTGAATCAAATGAAAGTCAAACACATTCAAACAAAGCTATTTTAATTAAATGAATGTCAAATACATTCTTCAAAGCTAATTGAATCAAATGAAAGTAAAACACATTCAAACAAAGCTATTTGAAGAAAATGAAAGTCAAATACATTCTACAATGCAAATTGAAATAAATGAAAGTCAAACACAGTTAAACAAAGTTATTTGACTCAAATGAAATTCAAATACATTCTACAAAGCTAATTGAATCAAATGAAAGTCAAACACATTCAAATAAAGCTATTTGAATCAAATGAAAGTCAAATACGTTCTACAAAGCTAATTGTATCAAATGAAAGTCAAACGCAATCAAATAAAGCTATTTGAGTCAAATTAAAGTCAAACACATTCAAACAAAGTTGTTTAAATTAAATAAAAGTGAAATGTATTCTAAAAAGCTAATTGAATCAAATGAAAGTTAAACGCATTCAAACAAAGCTAATTGAATCAAATGAAAGTCAAACACATTCAAACAAAGCTATTTTAATTAAATGAAAGTCAAATACATTCTACAAAGCTAATTGTATCAAATGAAAGCAAACGCAATCAAATAAAGCTATTTGAGTCAAATGAAAGTCAAACACATTCAAACAAAGTTGTTTAAATTAAATGAAAGTGAAATGTATTCTACAAAGCTAATTGAATCAAATGAAAGTTAAACGCATTCAAACAAAGCTATTTGAATCAAATGAGAGTCAAATACATTCTACAAAGCTAATTGAATCAAATGAAAGTCAAACACATTCAAACAAAGCTAATTGAATAAAATGAAAGTCAAATACATTCAACAAAGCTTATTGAATCAAATGAAAGTCAAACACATTCAAACAAAGCTAATTGAATCAAATGAAAGTCAAGCACATTCAAACAAAGCTATTTTAATCGAATGAAAGTCAATTACATTCTACAAAGCTAATTGAATCAAGTGAAAGTCAAACACATTCAAACAAAGCTATTTGAATCAAATGAAAGTCAAACACATTCAAACAAAGCTATTTGAATCAAATGAGAGTTAAATACATTAAAACAAAGCTAATTAAATCAAATAAAAGTCTAATACATTCTACAAAGCTAATTGAATTAAATTAAAGTCAAACACATTCAAACAAAGCTAATTAAATCAAATAAAAGTAAAATACATTCTACAAAGCTAATTGCATCAAATGAAAGTCAAACACATTCAAACAAAGCCTTTTAAATAAAATGAAAGTCAAACACATTCAAAAAAAGCTTTTTAATTTAAATGATAGTCAAACACATTTAAACAAAGCTATATAAATCAAATGAAAGTGAAATGCATTCTAAAAAAGCAAATTGAATTAAATTAAATTCAAACACATTCAAACAAAGCTATTTGAATCAAATGCAAGTCAAATACATTCTACAAAGCTAATTGAATCAAATGAAAGTCAAACACATTCAAACAAAGCTATTTGAATCAAATGAAAGTCAAACACATTCAAACAAAGCTATTTTAATTAAATGAATGTCAAATACATTCTTCAAAGCTAATTGAATCAAATGAAAGTAAAACACATTCAAACAAAGCTATTTGAAGAAAATGAAAGTCAAATACATTCTACAATGCAAATTGAAATAAATGAAAGTCAAACACAGTTAAACAAAGTTATTTGACTCAAATGAAATTCAAATACATTCTACAAAGCTAATTGAATCAAATGAAAGTCAAACACATTCAAATAAAGCTATTTGAATCAAATGAAAGTCAAATACGTTCTACAAAGCTAATTGTATCAAATGAAAGTCAAACGCAATCAAATAAAGCTATTTGAGTCAAATTAAAGTCAAACACATTCAAACAAAGTTGTTTAAATTAAATAAAAGTGAAATGTATTCTAAAAAGCTAATTGAATCAAATGAAAGTTAAACGCATTCAAACAAAGCTAATTGAATCAAATGAAAGTCAAACACATTCAAACAAAGCTATTTTAATTAAATGAAAGTCAAATACATTCTACAAAGCTAATTGTATCAAATGAAAGCAAACGCAATCAAATAAAGCTATTTGAGTCAAATGAAAGTCAAACACATTCAAACAAAGTTGTTTAAATTAAATGAAAGTGAAATGTATTCTACAAAGCTAATTGAATCAAATGAAAGTTAAACGCATTCAAACAAAGCTATTTGAATCAAATGAGAGTCAAATACATTCTACAAAGCTAATTGAATCAAATGAAAGTCAAACACATTCAAACAAAGCTAATTGAATAAAATGAAAGTCAAATACATTCAACAAAGCTTATTGAATCAAATGAAAGTCAAACACATTCAAACAAAGCTAATTGAATCAAATGAAAGTCAAGCACATTCAAACAAAGCTATTTTAATCGAATGAAAGTCAATTACATTCTACAAAGCTAATTGAATCAAGTGAAAGTCAAACACATTCAAACAAAGCTATTTGAATCAAATGAAAGTCAAACACATTCAAACAAAGCTATTTGAATCAAATGAGAGTTAAATACATTAAAACAAAGCTAATTAAATCAAATAAAAGTCTAATACATTCTACAAAGCTAATTGAATTAAATTAAAGTCAAACACATTCAAACAAAGCTAATTGAATCAAATGAAAGTCAAACACATTCAAACAAAGATTTCGAATCAAATGAAAGTCAAATACATTCTACAAAGCTAATTGAATCAAATGAAAGTCAAACACATTCAAATAAAGCTATTTCAATCAAATGAAAGTCAAATACATTCTACAAAGCTAATTGAATCAAATGAAAGTCAAACACATTCAAACAAAGCTATTTGAATCAAATGAGAGTCAAATACATTAAAACAAAGCTAATTAAATCAAATAAAAGTCTAATACATTCTACAAAGCTAATTGAATTAAATTAAAGTCAAACACATTCAAACAAAGCTAATTGAATCAAATGAAAGTCAAACACATTCAAACAAAGATTTCGAATCAAATGAAAGTCAAATACATTCTACAAAGCTAATTGAATCAAATGAAAGTCAAACACATTCAAATAAAGCTATTTCAATCAAATGAAAGTCAAATACATTCTACAAAGCTAATTGAATCAAATGAAAGTCAAACACATTCAAACAAAGCTATTTGAATCAAATGAGAGTCAAATACATTAAAACAAAGCTAATTAAATCAAATAAAAGTCTAATACATTCTACAAAGCTAATTGAATTAAATTAAAGTCAAACACATTCAAACAAAGCTAATTGAATCAAATGAAAGTCAAACACATTCAAACAAAGATTTCGAATCAAATGAAAGTCAAATACATTCTACAAAGCTAATTGAATCAAATGAAAGTCAAACACATTCAAATAAAGCTATTTGAATCAAATGAAAGTGAAACACATTCAAACAAAGATTTCGAATCAAATGAAAGTCAAATAAATTTAAACAAAGCTAATTAAATAAAATAAAAGTAAAATACATTCTACAAAGCTAATTGAATCAAATGAAAGTCAAACACATTCAAACAAAGCTAATTGAATAAAATGAAAGTCAAATACATTCAACAAAGCTTATTGAATCAAATGAAAGTCAAACACATTCAAACAAAGCTAATTGAATCAAATGAAAGTCAAGCACATTCAAACAAAGCTATTTTAATTGAATGAAAGTCAATTACATTCTACAAAGCTAATTGAATCAAATGAAAGTCAAACACATTCAAACAAAGCTATTTGAATCAAATGAAAGTCAAACACATTCAAACAAAGCTATTTGAATCAAATGAGAGTTAAATACATTAAAACAAAGCTAATTGAATCAAATGAAAGTCAAACACATTCAAACAAAGCTATTTTAATTAAATGAATGTCAAATACATTCTACAAAGCTAATTGAATCAAATGAAAGTGAAACACATTCAAACAAAGCTATTTGAAGAAAATGAAAGTCAAATACATTCTACAAAGCAAATTGAAACAAATGAAAGTCAAACACAGTCAAACAAAGTTATTTGACTCAAATGAAAGTCAAATACATTCTACAAAGCTAATTGAATCAAATGAAAGTGAAACACATTCAAATAAAGCTATTTGAATCAAATGAAAGTCAAACACATTCAAACAAAGATTTTGAATCAAATGAAAGTCAAATACATTCTACAAAGCTAATTGAATCAAATGAAAGTCAAACACATTCAAATAAAGCTATTTGAATCAAATGAAAGTCAAATATATTCTACAAAACTATTTTAATCAAATGAATGTCAAATATGTTCAACAAAGCTATTAAAATCAAAGGAGAGTCAAACATGTTCAAACAAAGCTAATTAAATCAAATAAAAGTCAAATACATTCTACAAAGCTAATTGAATCAAATGAAAGTAAAAAACATTCAAACAAAGCTATTTGAATCAAATGAAATTCAAATACATTCTACTAAGCTAATTGGATCAAATGAAAGTCAAACACATTCAAACAAAGCTATTTGAATCAAATGAAAGTCAAATACGTTCTACAAAGCTAATTGAATCAAATAAAAGTGAAACACATTCAAACAAAGCTATTTGAATTAAATGAGAGTGAAAAACATTCAATGTTGTATATTTGGAGTAACACTCGAAATACACAAGGGATAAACCAAGGGATAGATAAGGCTAAAGAACCAAAGGCTTCTTAGATACAGTCACACCACTAAGAAACGTTTTGGATTCCTAAGATCACAAGCCAACTAGTAGCCTAAACTAGCTAACTAAGCAAAGGAAACGAAATTCCAAATCCAAGAATTTCAGGTTTTTGTTTCTAATCCAAGAAACGAATGTAAGACAAGTTTTTTTTGTTCCAAAAAATCTGATTTTTCATTCACATTTGCTTGCTATTTATAGTGAGCAAGCATCTTAAGTACAAGCTAAGTTAAGTGGCTTAAAGCTCACTTGTTACACGTCCAACTAAGTACATATCAGCTTTTTGTAGTCTAGATACATTAATAAAAGAAGCCTTACTTAGCTAGATACATCAAGAGCAAATGGCGGTTTGTAACCTCCAAATTATGAGTGAAATAAAATCAGAAACAAGAGAGTATAACCCCCCCTTGATTCACGCCAATCAAAGCAGCAACTTGGAGTTGTAACGGCTCCCCTTTTCACGCCCAATTCAAACAGCAAGTGAAGTGTAACTCCCCCTTGTTTCAAGCCTTGAATTAAGCTTGAATGTATGTAGACAAGGATGTACTTGGACGCCTCTTGAATGTACCCATTGCTGGCTGAAATAAACGGCCACTTGAAGGCTCATTTTAAAGCTTGTAACTCCTCATTGAAGCTGATTGTAACACCCAAGTTAAAGCCTTAAAATACCTCCAAATTAGTTTCGGATTTTATGCCTTCTTCACAAGCTTAAACGGCTGCTTTTGTGATGCATCTTGATCTTGTACTTGATGTGTGAATGTAACATTACATGTTCAGCTAAAAGAACTAAAGAGCATAACTAATTTGCAAACTTAAAATAAGATTAAAGTTTACAACTTATTCAAAGCATAAAAAGAACTAGAATAAACTAGTTAATAAGAACAACAAGAAATTCAAGGGGTTGAATATCTTGCTGCCCAAGGATAGAATGCATAGCACCAAAACATGATGCTACATCTTGAACCAAAGAAATGTCCATAACCAAGTTGTTAGGCTTGGCTACAACATTCCCCCCTTCTTGAAAAGAGTTTGCCCTCAAACTCGGCAACTCTTCAAACTCATCATAGTAAGGTGATAAATCAGCCACATTAAAGGTGCTAGAAACACCATAGTCTCCGGGCAACTCAACTTTGTAAGCATTATCATTCACCTTTTCAACAATAGCAAATGGACCATCACTACGAGGACTAACCTTGGACCGTCTTTTGGAAGGAAATCTTTCCTTTCGAAGATGAATCCAAACTAAGTCACCGGGCTGAAAACGGACCTCCTTTCTTTTCTTGTCATAGTATGCCTTAGTCTTTGCATTAGTTTGTTCAATTTTGGAACGAACTTGCTCATGCATAGACTTGATTTCTTTTGCGCGCACCTCGGCATCATTGCTGAACTTGTTTGGTGAGGGAATGGGAGTGAGATCAATAGGAGTGCACGGATTGAATCCATACACCACTTCAAAAGGACTCAAACCTGTTGTCTTGCTAGGCACACGATTGTAAGCAAACTCCGCATGAGGAAGCATCTCTTCCCATTGCTTGGGACGTTTAGTAGCCAAAGACCGCAGCAAGGATCCCAAAGTTCTATTAGTCACTTCGGTTTGACCATCTGTTTGAGGATGACTTGAAGTGCTAAAGTTCAATTTCGTGCCCATCTTCCTCCATAATGTAAGCCAAAAATGACTTAGAAATTTTGGATCACGATCACTCACCATGGATTTAGGTACACCATGTAAACGAACAATCTCATTGAAAAACAAGTTAGCAACATGAGTAGCATCATAAGTTGTATGACAAGCAATAAAATGGGCCATTTTAGAAAATCGGTCCACAACAACCATTATAGAATCTTTCTTTCGTTGGGTGATAGGAAGTCCCACAACGAAATCAAGACTAATATCCTCCCATGGTGCTTGCGGAATAGGTAAGGGCAAAAGATAGCCTTGAGGTAGACTATGACTCTTGGCCTTTTGACATGTCACGCATCTTTTCACAATGAACTCCACATCACGGACCAACCTAGGCCAATGAAAGTATTCTTGGATAAGAAGAGTAGTCTTCTCTATGCCAAAGTGTCCCGCCATTCCTCCTTCATGAAACTCTTTGATAAGAGATTCTCTTAGGCTTGATCTTGGAATGCACAACCTGTTTCCTTTGAACAAATAGCCATCTAAAATGTAATAATCTTTGTAAGCATGATTAGAACATTTTAAAAATAAATCACCAAAGTCATGATCATTGTGGTAACTTGCTTTTACATCATCAACACTAATCACCCTTGCTTTGAAAGAATTCAAGAGTGTATATCTCCTTGAAAGCGCATCAGCTCCTTTGTTCATGGCGCCTCTCCTATGCTTGATCACGAAATGAAAAGCTTGCAAATACTCCACCCATTTGGCATGGCGAGGTTGGAGTTTTTGTTGGCTTTGAAGATATTTGAGGGCTTCATGATCCGAATGAAGGATGAACTCCTTGGAAATGAGGTAATGTCTCCAATGGTCCAAAGCACGAACAAGAGCAAAGAACTCCTTATCATAGGTGCTATACTTCCGTTGTGCTTCATTGAGTTTTTCACTAAAGTAGGCAAGGGGACGCCCAACTTGTGACAAAACAGCACCAATACCAACTCCACTAGCATCGCACTCAACTTCAAAAACTTCATCAAAGTTAGGCAAAGCAAGAATAGGTGCACTAGTAAGTTGATGTTTTACCTCATCAAAGGCCTTTTGAGCCTTATCATTCCAAACTAACTTCTGATTTTTAGTTAGTTCCGTGATAGGTGCCATGAGAGTGCTAAAGTTCCGTACAAATCTTCTATAGAAAGAAGCAAGTCCATGAAAGCTTCGAACTTGTTGGACGGTTTGTGGTGTAGGCCACTCACGAATTGCAGCAACTTTCTTTTCATCAACTTCAATGCCTTGTGATGAAACTTTAAAGCCAAGAAAAATAACTTGGGAAGTGAAGAAATGACACTTCTCTAAGTTACCATACAACTTTTCACGTTCAAGGGCTTCAAAAACCTGTTGCAAATGCATAGAATGCTCTTCTTCCTCCCTACTATACACCAAGATATCATCAAAATAAACTACAACAAATTTACCCATGAAAGGTTGCATAACCTGATTCATAAGGCGCATAAATGTGGATGGTGCATTAGACAAACCAAATGGCATCACAAGCCATTCATAGAGGCCCTCCTTTGTCTTGAAAGCGGTTTTCCATTCATCTCCTTCGAAAATTCGAATTTGATGATAGCCACTTCTCAAATCAATTTTAGAGAACACTTTAGAACCATGCAAATCATCAAGTAAATCATTCAACCTTGGAATAGGAAACCGGTACTTGATAGTGATTTTATTGATTGACCTACTATCAACACACATTCTCCATTCTCCATTCTTCTTAGGCACAATCAAAGTAGGACAAGCACATGGACTAAGAGACTTACGAATAAGACCCTTGGATAGTAGTTCTTCCACTTGCCTCCTAATCTCTTCGGTTTCTTTTGGGGTGGTTCTATAGGCTGGTTTGTTTGGGAGCATTGATCCGGGAACAAGATCAATTTTGTGTTGTATGTCACGTTTTGGGGGTAAGCCATGGGGAATGTCTTCGGGGAAAACATGGGAAAAGGTTTTGAGAAGAGGGGTGAGGAGTGGGTGTGGCTCTTCTTGTGACGGTTTGGAAGGGACATCAAGTTGGCTTAAAATGAATGGTTTGTGAGCTTTATACTCATGCAATTCTGATTTTATGAGAGTGGTAAGGTAAGTAGGGGGTGTGGATATGGGGTGATCGTTTTTGAGGTTTAGGGGGGTAAGAAGTATTTTCCGTCCATCCTTAGTGAAGGAATATGTGTTTTTATACCCATCATGCATCACACGCCTATCAAATAACCAAGGTCTACCAAGTAAAATATGACATGCATCCATAGGTATAACATCACACCACAATTCTTCCTCATAAGTTTTACCAATGCTAAATGATAACAAGACTTGTTGTGTTACTTGAATTCCTTTTCCATGATTTAGCCATTGAATCACATAAGGTTTAGGGTGAGGGACGGTTTTAAGTTTCAGTTTGTCTATCATTACTTGTGAAGCTACATTGGTACAACTACCTCCATCAATAATCATTGTACATACCTTTCCACCAATGGTGCAACGAGTGTGAAAGATTGACTCACGTTGCAAACTTCCTTCTTTGCCAACCATATTGCTAAGTGTGCGTCGAACCACCAAGCATTCTTGCAAATATTGCATTCGTTGCTCCATATCTTCTTTCTCTTGTGCAACCTTATTGACATATTCTTGCCAATTAGGGGGTGGGATGTCGGCCATGGTTTGTGTTTGGGTATGTGTTTGGGGTATTGTGTTTGGGTATTTGTTTGCTAGACCCCCCTCCTTCTAGCGCCAAATGTTGTATATTTGGAGTAACACTCGAAATACACAAGGGATAAACCAAGGGATAGATAAGGCTAAAGAACCAAAGGCTTCTTAGATACAGTCACACCACTAAGAAACGTTTTGGATTCCTAAGATCACAAGCCAACTAGTAGCCTAAACTAGCTAACTAAGCAAAGGAAACGAAATTCCAAATCCAAGAATTTCAGGTTTTTGTTTCTAATCCAAGAAACGAATGTAAGACAAGTTTTTTTTGTTCCAAAAAATCTGATTTTTCATTCACATTTGCTTGCTATTTATAGTGAGCAAGCATCTTAAGTACAAGCTAAGTTAAGTGGCTTAAAGCTCACTTGTTACACGTCCAACTAAGTACATATCAGCTTTTTGTAGTCTAGATACATTAATAAAAGAAGCCTTACTTAGCTAGATACATCAAGAGCAAATGGCGGTTTGTAACCTCCAAATTATGAGTGAAATAAAATCAGAAACAAGAGAGTATAACCCCCCCTTGATTCACGCCAATCAAAGCAGCAACTTGGAGTTGTAACGGCTCCCCTTTTCACGCCCAATTCAAACAGCAAGTGAAGTGTAACTCCCCCTTGTTTCAAGCCTTGAATTAAGCTTGAATGTATGTAGACAAGGATGTACTTGGACGCCTCTTGAATGTACCCATTGCTGGCTGAAATAAACGGCCACTTGAAGGCTCATTTTAAAGCTTGTAACTCCTCATTGAAGCTGATTGTAACACCCAAGTTAAAGCCTTAAAATACCTCCAAATTAGTTTCGGATTTTATGCCTTCTTCACAAGCTTAAACGGCTGCTTTTGTGATGCATCTTGATCTTGTACTTGATGTGTGAATGTAACATTACATGTTCAGCTAAAAGAACTAAAGAGCATAACTAATTTGCAAACTTAAAATAAGATTAAAGTTTACAACTTATTCAAAGCATAAAAAGAACTAGAATAAACTAGTTAATAAGAACAACAAGAAATTCAAGGGGTTGAATATCTTGCTGCCCAAGGATAGAATGCATAGCACCAAAACATGATGCTACATCTTGAACCAAAGAAATGTCCATAACCAAGTTGTTAGGCTTGGCTACAACATTCAAACACATTAAAATAAAGCTATTTGAATCAAATGAAAGTCAAACGCATTGAAACAAAGTTATTTAAATCAAATGAAAGTGAAATGCATTCTACAAAGCTAATTGAATTAAATGAAATTTAAACGCATTCAAACAAAGCTATTTGAATCAAATGAGAGTCAAATACATTCTACAAAGCTAATTGAATCAAATGAAAGTAAAACTCATTCAAACAAAGCTAATTGAATCAAATGACAGTCAAATACATTCTACAAAGCTAATTGAATCAAATGAAAGTCAAACACATTCAAATAAAGCTATTTGAATCAAATGAAAGTCAAACACATTCAAACAAAGCTATTTGAATCAAATGAAAGTCAAACACATTCAAACAAAGATTTTGAATAAAATGAAAGTCAAATACATTCTACAAAGCTATTTGAATTAAATGAGAGTCAAAAACATTCAAACAAAGCTAATTAAATGAAATAAAAGTCAAATACATTCTACAAAGCTAATTGAATCAAATGAAAGTGAAACACATTCAAACAAAGCTAATTGAATCAAATGAAAGTCAAATACATTCAATAAAGCTAATAGAATCAAATGAAAGTCAAACACATTCAAACAAAGCAAATTGAATCAAATGAAAGTCAAACACATTCAAACAAAACTATTTTAATCAAATGAATGTCAAATATGTTCAACAAAGCTAATTGTATCAAATTAAAGTCATACACATTAAAATAAAGCTATTTGAATCAAATGAAAGTCAAACGCATTGAAACAAAGTTATTTAAATCAAATGAAAGCGAAATGCATTCTACAAAGCTAATTGAATCAAATGAAATTTAAACGCATCCAAACAAAACTATTTGAATCAAATGAGAGTCAAATACATTCTACAAAGCTAATTGAATCAAATGAAAGTCAAACTTATTCAAACAAAGCTAATTGAATCAAATGACAGTCAAATACATTCTACAAAGCTAATTGAATCAAATGAAAGTGAAACACATTCAAATAAAGCTATTTGAATCAAAGGAAAATACATTCTACAAAGCTAATTGAATCAAATGAAAGTCAAACACATTCAAATAAAGCTATTTCAATCAAATGAAAGTCAAATACATTCTACAAAGCTAATTGAATCAAATGAAAGTCAAACACATTCAAACAAAGCTATAGAAATAAAATGAAAGTGAAATGCATTCTACAAAGCAAATTGAATTAAATGAAATTCAAACACATTCAAACAAAGCTATTTGAATTAAATGACAGTAAAATACATTCTACAAAGCTAATTGAATCAATTGAAAGTCAAACACATTCAAACAAAGCTATTTGAATCAAATGAAAGCCAAATACATTCTACAAAGCTAATTGAATCAAATGAAAGTCAAACACATTCAAACAAAGCTAATTGAATCAAATGAAAGTCAAACACATTCAAACAAAGCTATTTTAATTAAATGAATGTCAAATACATTCTACAAAGCTAATTGAATCAAATGAAAGTGAAACACATTCAAACAAAGCTATTTGAAGAAAATGAAAGTCAAATACATTCTACAAAGCAAATTGAAACAAATGAAAGTCAAACACAGTCAAACAAAGTTATTTGACTCAAATGAAAGTCAAATACATTCTACAAAGCTAATTGAATCAAATGAAAGTGAAACACATTCAAATAAAGCTATTTGAATCAAATGAAAGTCAAACACATTCAAACAAAGATTTTGAATCAAATGAAAGTCAAATACATTCTACAAAGCTAATTGAATCAAATGAAAGTCAAACACATTCAAATAAAGCTATTTGAATCAAATGAAAGTCAAATATATTCTACAAAACTATTTTAATCAAATGAATGTCAAATATGTTCAACAAAGCTATTAAAATCAAAGGAGAGTCAAACATGTTCAAACAAAGCTAATTAAATCAAATAAAAGTCAAATACATTCTACAAAGCTAATTGAATCAAATGAAAGTAAAAAACATTCAAACAAAGCTATTTGAATCAAATGAAATTCAAATACATTCTACTAAGCTAATTGGATCAAATGAAAGTCAAACACATTCAAACAAAGCTATTTGAATCAAATGAAAGTCAAATACGTTCTACAAAGCTAATTGAATCAAATAAAAGTGAAACACATTCAAACAAAGCTATTTGAATTAAATGAGAGTGAAAAACATTCAAACACATTAAAATAAAGCTATTTGAATCAAATGAAAGTCAAACGCATTGAAACAAAGTTATTTAAATCAAATGAAAGTGAAATGCATTCTACAAAGCTAATTGAATCAAATGAAATTTAAACGCATTCAAACAAAGCTATTTGAATCAAATGAGAGTCAAATACATTCTACAAAGCTAATTGAATCAAATGAAAGTCAAACTCATTCAAACAAAGCTAATTGAATCAAATGACAGTCAAATACATTCTACAAAGCTAATTGAATCAAATGAAAGTCAAACACATTCAAATAAAGCTATTTGAATCAAATGAAAGTCAAACACATTCAAACAAAGCTATTTGAATCAAATGAAAGTCAAACACATTCAAACAAAGATTTTGAATAAAATGAAAGTCAAATACATTCTACAAAGCTAATTGAATAAAATGAAAGTCAAATACATTCAAACAAAGCTATTTGAATCAAAGGAGAGTCAAATAAATTCAAACAAAGCTAATTAAATCAAATAAAAGTAAAATACATTCTACAAAGCTAATTGAATCAAATGAAAGTCAAACACATTCAAACAATGCCTTTTAAATCAAATAAAAGTCAAACACATTCAAAAAAAGCTTTTTAATTTAAATGAAAGTCAAACACATTCAAACAAAGCTATATAAATCAAATGAAAGTGAAATGCAATCTACAAAGCAATTTGAATTAAATGAAATTCAATCACATTCAAACAAATCTATTTTAATCAAATGAAAGTCAAATACATTCTACAAAGCTAATTGAATCAAATGAAACTCAAACACATTCTAACAAAGCTAATTGAATCAAATGAGAGTCAAACAAATTCAAACAAAGCTAATTAAGTAAAATAAAAGTAAAATACATTCTACAAAGCTAATTGAATTAAATGAAAGTCAAACACATTCAAACAAAGTCTTTTAAATCAAATGAAAGTCAAACACATTCAAAAAAAGCTTTTTAATTTAAATGAAAGTCAAACACATTCAAACAAAGCTATATAAATAAAATGAAAGTGAAATGCATTCTACAAAGCAAATTGAATTAAATGAAATTCAAACACATTCAAACAAAGCTATTTGAATTAAATGACAGTAAAATACATTCTACAAAGCTAATTGAATCAATTGAAAGTCAAACACATTCAAACAAAGCTATTTGAATCAAATGAAAGCCAAATACATTCTACAAAGCTAATTGAATCAAATGAAAGTCAAACACATTCAAACAAAGCTAATTGAATCAAATGAAAGTCAAACACATTCAAACAAAGCTATTTTAATTAAATGAATGTCAAATACATTCTACAAAGCTAATTGAATCAAATGAAAGTGAAACACATTCAAACAAAGCTATTTGAAGAAAATGAAAGTCAAATACATTCTACAAAGCAAATTGAAAACAAATGAAAGTCAAACACAGTCAAACAAAGTTATTTGACTCAAATGAAAGTCAAATACATTCTACAAAGCTAATTGAATCAAATGAAAGTCAAACACATTCAAATAAAGCTATTTGAATCAAATGAAAGTCAAACACATTCAAACAAAGATTTTGAATCAAATGAAAGTCAAATACATTCTACAAAGCTAATTGAATCAAATGAAAGTCAAACACATTCAAATAAAGCTATTTGAATCAAATGAAAGTCAAATACATTCTACAAAGCTAATTGAATCAAATGAAAGTCAAACACATTCAAACAAAGCTATTTGAATCAAAGGAGAGTCAAATAAATTCAAACAAAGCTAATTAAATCAAATTAAAGTAAAATACATTCTACAGAGCTAATTGAATCAAATGAAAGTCAAACACATTCAAACAAAGCCTCTTAAATCAAATAAAAGTCAAACACATTCAAAAAAAGCTTTTTAATTTAAATGAAAGTCAAACACATTCAAACAAAGCTATATAAATCAAATGAAAGTGAAATGCAATCTACAAAGCAAATTGAATCAAATGAAATTCAATCACATTCAAACAAAGCTATTTGAATCAAATGAAAGTCAAATACATTCTACAAAGCTAATTGAATCAAATGAAAGTCAAACACATTCAAACAAAGCTATTTGAATCAAATGAGAGTCAAACATGTTCAAACAAAGCTAATTAAATCAAATAAAAGTCAAATACATTCTACAAAGCTAATTGAATCAAATGAAAGTCAAAAACATTCAAACAAAGCTATTTGAATCAAATGAAAGTCAAATTCATTCTACTAAGCTAATTGGGTCAAATGAAAGTCAAACACATTCAAACAAAGCTATTTGAATCAAATAAAAGTCAAATACGTTCTACAAAGCTAATTGAATCAAATAAAAGTGAAACACATTCAAACAAAGCTATTTGAATTAAATGAGAGTCAAAAACATTCAAACAAAGCTAATTAAATGAAATAAAAGTCAAATACATTCTACAAAGCTAATTGAATCAAATGAAAGTGAAACACATTCAAACAAAGCTAATTGAATCAAATGAAAGTCAAATACATTCAATAAAGCTAATAGAATCAAATGAAAGTCAAACACATTCAAACAAAGCAAATTGAATCAAATGAAAGTCAAACACATTCAAACAAAACTATTTTAATCAAATGAATGTCAAATATGTTCAACAAAGCTAATTGTATCAAATTAAAGTCATACACATTAAAATAAAGCTATTTGAATCAAATGAAAGTCAAATGCATTGAAACAAAGTTATTTAAATCAAATGAAAGCGAAATGCATTCTACAAAGCTAATTGAATCAAATGAAATTTAAACGCATTCAAACAAAACTATGTGAATCAAATGAGAGTCAAATACATTCTACAAAGCTAATTGAATCAAATGAAAGTCAAACTTATTCAAACAAAGCTAATTGAATCAAATGACAGTCAAATACATTCTACAAAGCTAATTGAATCAAATGAAAGTGAAACACATTCAAATAAAGCTATTTGAATCAAAGGAAAATACATTCTACAAAGCTAATTGAATCAAATGAAAGTCAAACACATTCAAATAAAGCTATTTCAATCAAATGAAAGTCAAATACATTCTACAAAGCTAATTGAATCAAATGAAAGTCAAACACATTCAAACAAAGCTATAGAAATAAAATGAAAGTGAAATGCATTCTACAAAGCAAATTGAATTAAATGAAATTCAAACACATTCAAACAAAGCTATTTGAATTAAATGACAGTAAAATACATTCTACAAAGCTAATTGAATCAATTGAAAGTCAAACACATTCAAACAAA
This sequence comes from Chenopodium quinoa, assembly GCF_001683475.1. Taxonomy (NCBI): domain Eukaryota; kingdom Viridiplantae; phylum Streptophyta; class Magnoliopsida; order Caryophyllales; family Amaranthaceae; genus Chenopodium; species Chenopodium quinoa. Next base: position 73,046 of record NW_018742546.1, on the reverse strand, counting down.
GCTATTTGAATCAAATGAAAGCCAAATACATTCTACAAAGCTAATTGAATCAAATGAAAGTCAAACACATTCAAACAAAGCTAATTGAATCAAATGAAAGTCAAACACATTCAAACAAAGCTATTTTAATTAAATGAATGTCAAATACATTCTACAAAGCTAATTGAATCAAATGAAAGTGAAACACATTCAAACAAAGCTATTTGAAGAAAATGAAAGTCAAATACATTCTACAAAGCAAATTGAAACAAATGAAAGTCAAACACAGTCAAACAAAGTTATTTGACTCAAATGAAAGTCAAATACATTCTACAAAGCTAATTGAATCAAATGAAAGTGAAACACATTCAAATAAAGCTATTTGAATCAAATGAAAGTCAAACACATTCAAACAAAGATTTTGAATCAAATGAAAGTCAAATACATTCTACAAAGCTAATTGAATCTAATGAAAGTCAAACACATTCAAATAAAGCTATTTGAATCAAATGAAAGTCAAATACATTCTACAAAACTATTTTAATCAAATGAATGTCAAATATGTTCAACAAAGCTATTAAAATCAAAGGAGAGTCAAACATGTTCAAACAAAGCTAATTAAATCAAATAAAAGTCAAATACATTCTACAAAGCTAATTGAATCAAATGAAAGTAAAAAACATTCAAACAAAGCTATTTGAATCAAATGAAATTCAAATACATTCTACTAAGCTAATTGGATCAAATGAAAGTCAAACACATTCAAACAAAGCTATTTGAATCAAATGAAAGTCAAATACGTTCTACAAAGCTAATTGAATCAAATAAAAGTGAAACACATTCAAACAAAGCTATTTGAATTAAATGAGAGTGAAAAACATTCAAACAAAGCTAATTAAATGAAATAAAAGTCAAATACATTCTACAAAGCTAATTGAATCAAATGAAAGTCAAACACATTCAAACAAAGCTAATTGAATCAAATGAAAGTCAAATACATTCAATTAAGCTAATATAATCAAATGAAAGTCAAACACATTCAAACAAAGCAAATTGAATCAAATGAAAGTCAAACACATTCAAACAAAGCTATTTTAATCAAATGAATGTCAAATATGTTTAACAAAGCTAATTGTATCAAATGAAAGTCAAACACATTAAAATAAAGCTATTTGAATCAAATGAAAGTCAAACGCATTGAAACAAAGTTATTTAAATCAAATGAAAGTGAAATGCATTCTACAAAGCTAATTGAATCAAATGAAATTTAAACGCATTCAAACAAAGCTATTTGAATCAAATGAGAGTCAAATACATTCTACAAAGCTAATTGAATCAAATGAAAGTCAAACTCATTCAAACACAGCTAATTGAATCAAATGACAGTCAAATACATTCTACAAAGCTAATTGAATCAAATGAAAGTCAAACACATTCAAATAAAGCTATTTGAATCAAATGAAAGTCAAACACATTCAAACAAAGCTATTTTAATTAAATGAATGTCAAATACATTCTACAAAGCTAATTGAATCAAATGAAAGTCAAACACATTCAAATAAAACTATTTGAATCAAATGAAAGTCAAATACATTCTACAAAGCTAATTGAATCAAATGAAAGTCAAACACATTCAAACAAAGCTATTTGAATCAAATGAGAGTCAAATAAATTCAAACAAAGCTAATTAAATCAAATAAAAGTAAAATACATTCTATAAAGCTAATTGCATCAAATGAAAGTCAATCACATTCAAACAAAGCCTTTTAAATCAAATGAAAGTCAAACACATTCAAAAAAAGCTTTTTAATTTAAATGATAGTCAAACACATTTAAACAAAGCTATATAAATCAAATGAAAGTGAAATGCATTCTACAAAGCTAATTGAATCAAATGACAGTCAAATACATTCTACAAAGCTAATTGAATCAAAAGAAAGTCAAACACATTCAAATAAAGCTATTTGAATCAAATGAAAGTCAAATACATTCTACAAAGCTAATTGAATCAAATGAAAGTCAAACACATTCAAACAAAGCTATTTGAATCAAAGGAAAGTCAAATAAATTCAAACAAAGCTAATTAAATAAGATAAAAGTAAAATACATTCTACAAAGCTAATTGAATCAAATGAAAGTCAAACACATTCAAACAAAGCCTTTCAAATCAAATGAAAGTCAACCACATTCAAAAAAAGCTTTTTAATTTAAATGATAGTCAAACACATTTAAACAGAGCTATATAAATCAAATGCAAGTGAAATGCAATCTACAAAGCAAATTGAATCAAATGAAATTCAATCACATTCAAACAAAGCTATTTGAATCAAATGAAAGTCAAATACATTCTACAAAACTAATTGAATCAAATGAAACTCAAACACATTCAAACAAAGCTATTTGAATCAAATGAGAGTCAAACATGTTCAAACAAAGCTAATTAAATCAAATAAAAGTCAAATACATTCTACAAAGCTAATTGAATCAAATGAAAGTCAAAAACATTCAAACAAAGCTATTTGAATCAAATGAAAGTCAAACACATTCAAATAAACTAATTGGATCAAATGAAAGTCAAACACATTCAAACAAAGCTATTTGAATCAAATGAAAGTCATATACGTTCTACAAAGCTAATTGAATCAAATAAAAGTGAAACACATTCAAACAAAGCTATTTGAATTAAATGAGAGTCAAAAACATTCAAACAAAGCTAATTAAATGAAATAAAAGTCAAATACATTCTACAAAGCTAATTGAATCAAATGAAAGTGAAACACATTAAAACAAAGCTAATTGAATCAAATGAAAGTCAAATACATTCAATAAAGCTAATAGAATCAAATGAAAGTCAAACACATTCAAACAAAGCAAATTGAATCAAATGAAAGTCAAACACATTCAAACAAAGCTATTTTAATTAAATGAATGTCAAATACATTCTACAAAGCTAATTGAATCAAATGAAAGTCAAACACATTCAAATAAAACTATTTGAATCAAATGAAAGTCAAATACATTCTACAAAGCTAATTGAATCAAATGAAAGTCAAACACATTCAAACAAAGCTATTTGAATCAAATGAGAGTCAAATAAATTCAAACAAAGCTAATTAAATCAAATAAAAGTAAAATACATTCTATAAAGCTAATTGCATCAAATGAAAGTCAAACACATTCAAACAAAGCCTTTTAAATCAAATGAAAGTCAAACACATTCAAAAAAAGCTTTTTAATTTAAATGATAGTCAAACACATTTAAAAAAAGCTATATAAATCAAATGAAAGTGAAATGCATTCTACAAAGCTAATTGAATCAAATGACAGTCAAATACATTCTACAAAGCTAATTAAATCAAATGAAAGTCAAACACATTCAAATAAAGCTATTTGAATCAAATGAAAGTCAAATACATTCTACAAAGCTAATTGAATCAAATGAAAGTCAAACACATTCAAACAAATCTAATTAAATCAAATAAAAGTCAAATACATTCTACAAAGCTAATTGAATCATATAAAAGTCAAATACATTCAAACAAAGCTAATTGAATCAAATGGAAGTCAAATACATTCTACAAAGCTAATTGAATCAAATGAAAGTCAAATACATTCTACAAAGCTAATTGAATCAAATGAAAGTAAAAAACATTCAAACAAAGCTATTTGAATCAAATGAAAGTCAAATACATTCTACTAAGCTAATTGGGTCAAATGAAAGTCAAACACATTCAAACAAAGCTATTTGAATCAAATGAAAGTCAAATACGTTCTACAAAGCTAATTGAATCAAATAAAAGTGAAACACATTCAAACAAAGCTATTTGAATTAAATGAGAGTCAAAAACATTCAAACAAAGCTAATTAAATGAAATAAAAGTCAAATACATTCTACAAAGCTAATTGAATCAAATGAAAGTCAAACACATTCAAACAAAGCTAATTGAATCAAATGAAAGTCAAATACATTCAATTAAGCTAATAGAATCAAATGAAAGTCAAACACATTCAAACAAAGCAAATTGAATCAAACGAAAGTCAAACACATTCAAACAAAGCTATTTTAATCAAATGAATGTCAAATATGTTCAACAAAGCTAATTGTATCAAATGAAAGTCAAACACATTAAAATAAAGCTATTTGAATCAAATGAAAGTCAAACGCATTGAAACAAAGTTATTTAAATCAAATGAAAGTGAAATGCATTCTACAAAGCTAATTGAATCAATTGAAATTTAAACGCATTCAAACAAAGCTATTTGAATCAAATGAGAGTCAAATACATTCTACAAAGCTAATTGAATCAAATGAAAGTCAAACTCATTCAAACAAAGCTAATTGAATCAAATGACAGTCAAATACATTCTACAAAGCTAATTGAATCAAATGAAAGTCAAACACATTCAAAAAAAGCTATTTGAATCAAATGAAAGTCAAATACGTTCTACAAAGCTAATTGTATCAAATGAAAGTCAAAAGCAATCAAATAAAGCTATTTGAGTCAAATGAAAGTCAAACACATTCAAACAAAGCTATTTGAATCAAATGAAAGTCAAACACATTCAAACAAAGATTTTGAATCAAATGAAAGTCAAATACATTCTACAAAGCTAATTGAATCAAATGAAAGTCAAACAAATTCAAACAAAGCTATTTGAATCAAAGGAGAGTCAAATAAATTCAAACAAAGCTAATTAAATAAAATAAAAGAAAAATACATTCTACAAAGCTAATTGAATCAAATGAAAGTCAAACACATTCAAACAAAGCCTTTTAAATCAAATAAAAGTCAAACACATTCAAAAAAAGCTTTTTAATTTAAATGAAAGTCAAACAAATTCAAACAAAGCTATATAAATCAAATGAAAGTGAAATGCAATCTACAAAGCAAAATGAATCAAATGAAATTCAATCACATTCAAACAAAGCTATTTGAATCAAATGAAAGTCAAATACATTCTACAAAGCTAATTGAATCAAATGAAACTCAAACACATTCAAACAAAGCTATTTGAATCAAATGAGAGTCAAACATGTTCAAACAAAGCTAATTAAATCAAATAAAAGTCAAATACATTCTACAAAGCTAATTGAATCAAATGAAAGTCAAAAACATTCAAACAAAGCTATTTGAATGAAATGAAAGTCAAATACATTCTACTAAGCTAATTGGATCAAATGAAAGTCAAACACATTCAAACAAAGCTATTTGAATCAAATGAAAGTCAAATACGTTCTACAAAGCTAATTGTATCAAATGAAAGTCAAACGCAATCAAATAAAGCTATTTGAGTCAAATGAAAGTCAAACACATTCAAACAAAGCTATTTGAATCAAATGAAAGTCAAACACATTCAAACAAAGATTTTGAATCAAATGAAAGTCAAATACATTCTACAAAGCTAATTGAATCAAATGAAAGTCAAACAAATTCAAACAAAGCTATTTGAATCAAAGGAGAGTCAAATAAATTCAAACAAAGCTAATTAAATAAAATAAAAGAAAAATACATTCTACAAAGCTAATTGAATCAAATGAAAGTCAAACACATTCAAACAAAGCCTTTTAAATCAAATAAAAGTCAAACACATTCAAAAAAAGCTTTTTAATTTAAATGAAAGTCAAACAAATTCAAACAAAGCTATATAAATCAAATGAAAGTGAAATGCAATCTACAAAGCAAAATGAATCAAAAGAAATTCAATCACATTCAAACAAAGCTATTTGAATCAAATGAAAGTCAAATACATTCTACAAAGCTAATTGAATCAAATGAAACTCAAACACATTCAAACAAAGCTATTTGAATCAAATGAGAGTCAAACATGTTCAAACAAAGCTAATTAAATCAAATAAAAGTCAAATACATTCTACAAAGCTAATTGAATCAAATGAAAGTCAAAAACATTCAAACAAAGCTATTTGAATGAAATGAAAGTCAAATACATTCTACTAAGCTAATTGGATCAAATGAAAGTCAAACACATTCAAACAAAGCTATTTGAATCAAATGAAAGTCAAATACGTTCTACAAAGCTAATTGAATCAAATAAAAGTGAAACACATTCAAACAAATCTATTTGAATTAAATGAGAGTCAAAAACATTCAAACAAAGCTAATTAAATCAAATAAAAGTCAAATACATTCTACAAAGCTAATTGAATCAAATGAAAGTCAAACACATTCAAACAAAGCTAATTGAATCAAATGAAAGTCAAATACATTCAATAAAGCTAATAGAATCAAATGAAAGTCAAACACATTCGAACAAAGCAAATTGAATCAAATGAAAGTCAAACACATTCAAACAAAGCTATTTTAATCAAATGAATGTCAAATATGTTCAACAAAGCTAATTGTATCAAATGAAAGTCAAACACATTAAAATAAAGCTATGTGAATCAAATGAAAGTCAAACGCATTGAAACAAAGTTATTTAAATCAAAAGAAAGTTAAATGCAATCTACAAAGCTAATTGAATCAAATGAAATTTAAACGCATTCAAACAAAGCTATTTGAATCAAATGAGAGTCAAATACATTCTACAAAGCTAATTGAATCAAATGAAAGTCAAACTTATTCAAACAAAGCTAATTGAATCAAATGAAAGTCAAATACATTCTACAAAGCTAATTGAATCAAATGAAAGTCTAACACATTCAAATAAAGCTATTTGAGTCAAATGAAAGTCAAACACATTCAAACAAAGCTATTTTAATTAAATGAATATCAAATACATTCTACAAAGCTAATTGAATCAAATGAAAGTCAAACACATTCAAATAAAGCTATTTGAATCAAATGAAAGTCAAATACATTCTACAAAGCTAATTGAATCAAATGAAAGTCAAACACATTCAAACAAAGCTATTTGAATCAAATGAGAGTCAAATAAATTCAAACAAAGCTAATTAAATCAAATAAAAGTAAAATACATTCTACAAAGCTAATTGCATCAAATGAAAGTCAAACACATTAAAATAAAGCTATTTGAATCAAATGAAAGTCAAACGCATTGAAACAAAGTTATTTAAATCAAATGAAAGTGAAATGCATTCTACAAAGCTAATTGAATCAATTGAAATTTAAACGCATTCAAACAAAGCTATTTGAATCAAATGAGAGTCAAATACATTCTACAAAGCTAATTGAATCAAATGAAAGTCAAACTCATTCAAACAAAGCTAATTGAATCAAATGACAGTCAAATACATTCTACAAAGCTAATTGAATCAAATGAAAGTCAAACACATTCAAATAAAGCTATTTGACTCAAATGAAAGTCAAATACGTTCTACAAAGCTAATTGTATCAAATGAAAGTCAAACGCAATCAAATAAAGCTATTTGAGTCAAATGAAAGTCAAACACATTCAAACAAAGCTATTTGAATCAAATGAAAGTCAAACACATTCAAACAAAGATTTTGAATCAAATGAAAGTCAAATACATTCTACAAAGCTAATTGAATCAAATGAAAGTCAAACAAATTCAAACAAAGCTATTTGAATCAAAGGAGAGTCAAATAAATTCAAACAAAGCTAATTAAATAAAATAAAAGAAAAATACATTCTACAAAGCTAATTGAATCAAATGAAAGTCAAAAACATTTAAACAAAGCCTTTTAAATCAAATAAAAGTCAAACACATTCAAAAAAGCTTTTTAATTTAATTGAAAGTCAAACAAATTCAAACAAAGCTATATAAATCAAATGAAAGTGAAATGCAATCTACAAAGCAAAATGAATCAAATGAAATTCAATCACATTCAAACAAAGCTATTTGAATCAAATGAAAGTCAAATACATTCTACAAAGCTAATTGAATCAAATGAAACTCAAACACATTCAAACAAAGCTATTTGAATCAAATGAGAGGCAAACATGTTCAAACAAAGCTAATTAAATCAAATAAAAGTCAAATACATTCTACAAAGCTAATTGAATCAATTGAAAGTCAAAAACATTCAAACAAAGCTATTTGAATGAAATGAAAGTCAAATACATTCTACTAAGCTAATTGGATCAAATGAAAGTCAAACACATTCAAACAAAGCTATTTGAATCAAATGAAAGTCAAATACGTTCTACAAAGCTAATTGTATCAAATGAAAGTCAAACGCAATCAAATAAAGCTATTTGAGTCAAATGAAAGTCAAACACATTCAAACAAAGCTATTTGAATCAAATGAAAGTCAAACACATTCAAACAAAGATTTTGAATCAAATGAAAGTCAAATACATTCTACAAAGCTAATTGAATCAAATGAAAGTCAAACAAATTCAAACAAAGCTATTTGAATCAAAGGAGAGTCAAATAAATTCAAACAAAGCTAATTAAATAAAATAAAAGAAAAATACATTCTACAAAGCTAATTGAATCAAATGAAAGTCAAACATATTCAAACAAAGCCTTTTAAATCAAATAAAAGTCAAACACATTCAAAAAAAGCTTTTTAATTTAAATGAAAGTCAAACAAATTCAAACAAAGCTATATAAATCAAATGAAAGTGAAATGCAATCTACAAAGCAAAATGAATCAAATGAAATTCAATCACATTCAAACAAAGCTATTTGAATCAAATGAAAGTCAAATACATTCTACAAAGCTAATTGAATCAAATGAAACTCAAACACATTCAAACAAAGCTATTTGAATCAAATGAGAGTCAAATACATTCTACAAAGCTAATTGAATCAAATGAAAGTCAAACTCATTCAAACAAAGCTAATTGAATCAAATGACAGTCAAATACATTCTACAAAGCTAATTGAATCAAATGAAAGTCAAACACATTCAAAAAAAGCTATTTGAATCAAATGAAAGTCAAATACGTTCTACAAAGCTAATTGTATCAAATGAAAGTCAAACGCAATCAAATAAAGCTATTTGAGTCAAATGAAAGTCAAACACATTCAAACAAAGCTATTTGAATCAAATGAAAGTCAAACACATTCAAACAAAGATTTTGAATCAAATGAAAGTCAAATACATTCTACAAAGCTAATTGAATCAAATGAAAGTCAAACAAATTCAAACAAAGCTATTTGAATCAAAGGAGAGTCAAATAAATTCAAACAAAGCTAATTAAATAAAATAAAAGAAAAATACATTCTACAAAGCTAATTGAATCAAATGAAAGTCAAACACATTCAAACAAAGCCTTTTAAATCAAATAAAAGTCAAACACATTCAAAAAAAGCTTTTTAATTTAAATGAAAGTCAAACAAATTCAAACAAAGCTATATAAATCAAATGAAAGTGAAATGCAATCTACAAAGCAAAATGAATCAAATGAAATTCAATCACATTCAAACAAAGCTATTTGAATCAAATGAAAGTCAAATACATTCTACAAAGCTAATTGAATCAAATGAAACTCAAACACATTCAAACAAAGCTATTTGAATCAAATGAGAGTCAAACATGTTCAAACAAAGCTAATTAAATCAAATAAAAGTCAAATACATTCTACAAAGCTAATTGAATCAAATGAAAGTCAAAAACATTCAAACAAAGCTATTTGAATGAAATGAAAGTCAAATTCATTCTACTAAGCTAATTGGATCAAATGAAAGTCAAACACATTCAAACAAAGCTATTTGAATCAAATGAAAGTCAAATACGTTCTACAAAGCTAATTGAATCAAATAAAAGTGAAACACATTCAAACAAATCTATTTGAATTAAATGAGAGTCAAAAACATTCAAACAAAGCTAATTAAATCAAATAAAAGTCAAATACATTCTACAAAGCTAATTGAATCAAATGAAAGTCAAACACATTCAAACAAAGCAAATTGAATCAAATGAAAGTCAAATACATTCAATAAAGCTAATAGAATCAAATGAAAGTCAAACACATTCGAACAAAGCAAATTGAATCAAATGAAAGTCAAACACATTCAAACAAAGCTATTTTAATCAAATGAATGTCAAATATGTTCAACAAAGCTAATTGTATCAAATGAAAGTCAAACACATTAAAATAAAGCTATGTGAATCAAATGAAAGTCAAACGCATTGAAACAAAGTTATTTAAATCAAAAGAAAGTTAAATGCAATCTACAAAGCTAATTGAATCAAATGAAATTTAAACGCATTCAAACAAAGCTATTTGAATCAAATGAGAGTCAAATACATTCTACAAAGCTAATTGAATCAAATGAAAGTCAAACTTATTCAAACAAAGCTAATTGAATCAAATGAAAGTCAAATACATTCTACAAAGCTAATTGAATCAAATGAAAGTCAAACACATTCAAATAAAGCTATTTGAGTCAAATGAAAGTCAAACACATTCAAACAAAGCTATTTTAATTAAATGAATATCAAATACATTCTACAAAGCTAATTGAATCAAATGAAAGTCAAACACATTCAAATAAAGCTATTTGAATCAAATGAAAGTCAAATACATTCTACAAAGCTAATTGAATCAAATGAAAGTCAAACACATTCAAACAAAGCTATTTGAATCAAATGAGAGTCAAATAAATTCAAACAAAGCTAATTAAATCAAATAAAAGTAAAATACAGTCTACAAAGCTAATTGCATCAAATGAAAGTCAAACACATTCAAACAAAGCCTTTTAAATCAAATGAAAGTCAAACACATTCAAAAAAAGCTTTTGAATTTAAATGATAGTCAAACACATTTAAACAAAGCTATATAAATAAAATGAAAGTGAAATTCATTCTACAAAGCTAATTGAATCAAATGACAGTCAAATACATTCTACAAAGCTAATTGAATCAAATGAATGTCAAACACATTCAAACAAAGCTATTTGAATCAAATGAAAGTCAAATACATTCTACAAAGCTAATTGAATCAAATGAAAGCCAAACACATTCAAACAAAGCTAATTGAATCCAATGAAAGTCAAACACATTCAAACAAAGCTATTTTAATTAAATGAATGTCAAATACATTCTACAAAGCTAATTGAATCAAATGAAAGTCAAACACATTCAATCAAAGCTATTTGAAGAAAATGAAAGTCAAATACATTCTACAATGCAAATTGAAACAAATGAAAGTCAAACACAGTCAAACAAAGTTATTTGACTCATATGAAAGTCAAATACATTCTACAAAGCTAATTGAATCAAATGAAAGTCAAACACATTCAAATAAAGCTATTTGAATCAAATGAAAGTCAAATACGTTCTACAAAGCTAATTGTATCAAATGAAAGTCAAACGCAATCAAATAAAGCTATTTGAGTCAAATGAAAGTCAAACACATTCAAACAAAGTTGTTTAAATTAAATAAAAGTGAAATGTATTCTACAAAGCTAATTGAATCAAATGAAAGTTAAACGCATTCAAACAAAGCTATTTTAATCAAATGGGAGTCAAATACATTCTACAAAGATAATTGAATCAAATGAAAGTCAAACACATTCAAACAAAGCTAATTGAATCAAATGAAAGTCAAATACATTCAACAAAGCTAATTGAATCAAATGAAAGTCAAACACATTCAAACAAAGCTAATTGAATCAAATGAAAGTCAAGCACATTTAAACAAAGCTTTTTTAATCGAATGAAAGTCAATTACATTCTACAAAGCTAATTGAATCAAATGAAAGTCAAACACATTGAAACAAAGCTATTTGAATCAAATGAAAGTCAAACACATTCAAACAAAGCTATTTGAATCAAATGAGAGTCAAATATATTAAAACAAAGCTAATTAAATCAAATAAAAGTCTAATATATTCTACAAAGCTAATTGAATTAAATTAAAGTCAAACACATTCAAACAAAGCTAATTGAATCAAATGAAAGTCAAACACATTCAAACAAATATTTCGACTCAAATGAAAATACATTCTACAAAGCTAATTGAATCAAATGAAAGTCAAACACATTCAAATAAAGCTATTTCAATCAAATGAAAGTCAAATACATTCTACAAAGCTAATTGAATCAAATAAAAGTCAAACACATTCAAACAAAGCTATTTGAATCAAATGAGAGTCAAATACATTCAAACAAAGCTAATTAAATCAACTAAAAGTCTAATACATTCTACAAAGCTAATTGAATTAAATTAAAGTCAAACACATTCAAACAAAGCTAATTGAATCAAATGAAAGTCAAACACATTCAAACAAAGATTTCGAATCAAATGAAAGTCACATTCATTCTACAAATCTAATTGAACTAAATAAAAGTCATACACATTCAAACAAAGTTGTTTGAATCAAATGAGAGTCAAACAAATTCAAACAAAGCTAATTAAATAAAATAAAAGTAAAATACATTCTACAAAGCTAATTGAATCAAATGAAAGTCAAACACATTCAAAAAAAGATTTTTAATTTAAATGAAAGTCAAACACATTCAAACAAAGCTATATAAATCAAATGAAAGTGAAATGCATTCTACAAAGCAAATTGAATTAAATGAAATTCAAACACATTCAAACAAAGCTATTTGAATCAAATGAAAGTCAAACACATTCAAACAAAGCTATTTTAATTAAAAGAATGTCAAATACATTCTACAAAGCTAATTGAATCAAATGAAAGTCAAACACATTCAAATAAAGCTATTTGAATCAAATGAAAGTCAAATACATTCTACAATGCAAATTGAAACAAATGAAAGTCAAACACAGTCAAACAAAGTTATTTGACTCATATGAAAGTCAAATACATTCTATAAAGCTAATTGAATCAAATAAAAGTCAAACACATTCAAATAAAGCTATTTGAATCAAATGAAAGTCAAATACGTTCTACAAAGCTAATTGTATCAAATGAAAGTCAAACGCAATCAAATAAAGCTATTTGAGTCAAATGAAAGTCAAACGCATTCAAACAAAGTTGTTTAAATTAAATAAAAGTGAAATGTATTCTACAAAGCTAATTGAATCAAATGAAAGTTAAACGCATTCAAACAAAGCTATTTGAATCAAATGGGAGTCAAATACATTCTACAAAGATAATTGAATCAAATGAAAGTCAAACACATTCAAACAAAGCTAATTGAATCAAATGAAAGTCAAATACATTCAACAAAGCTAATTGAATCAAATGAAATCAAATACATTCAACAAAGCTAATTGAATCAAATGAAAGTCAAACACATTCAAACAAAGCTAATTGAATCAAATGAAAGTCAAATACATTCAACAAAGCTAATTGAATCAAATGAAATCAAATACATTCAACAAAGCTAATTGAATCAAATGAAAGTCAAACACATTCAAACAAAGCTAATTGAATCAAATGAAAGTCAAGCACATTTAAACAAAGCTATTTTAATCGAATGAAAGTCAATTACATTCTACAAAGCTAGTTGAATCAAATGAAAGTCAAACACATTGAAACACAGCTATTTGAATCAAATGAAAGTCAAACACATTCAAACAAAGCTATTTGAATCAAATGAGAGTCAAATACATTAAAACAAAGCTAATTAAATCAAATAAAAGTCTAATATATTCAACAAAGCTAATTGAATTAAATTAAAGTCAAACACATTAAAACAAAGCTAATTGAATCAAATGAAAGTCAAACAAATTCAAACAAAGATTTCGAATAAAATGAAAATACATTCTACAAAGCTAATTGAATCAAATGAAAGTCAAACACATTCAAACAAAGCTAATTGAATCAAATGAAAGTCAAATACATTCAACAAAGCTAATTGAATCAAATGAAATCAAATACATTCAACAAAGCTAATTGAATCAAATGAAAGTCAAACACATTCAAACAAAGCTAATTGAATCAAATGAAAGTCAAGCACATTTAAACAAAGCTATTTTAATCGAATGAAAGTCAATTACATTCTACAAAGCTAATTGAATCAAATGAAAGTCAAACACATTGAAACACAGCTATTTGAATCAAATGAAAGTCAAACACATTCAAACAAAGCTATTTGAATCAAATGAGAGTCAAATACATTAAAACAAAGCTAATTAAATCAAATAAAAGTCTAATATATTCAACAAAGCTAATTGAATTAAATTAAAGTCAAACACATTAAAACAAAGCTAATTGAATCAAATGAAAGTCAAACAAATTCAAACAAAGATTTCGAATAAAATGAAAATACATTCTACAAAGCTAATTGAATCAAATGAAAGTCAAACACATTCAAATAAAGCTATTTCAATCAAATGAAAGTCAAATACATTCTACAAAGCTAATTGAATCAAATAAAAGTCAAACACATTCAAACAAAGCTATTTGAATCAAATGAGAGTCAAATACATTCAAACAAAGCTAATTAAATCAACTAAAAGTCTAATACATTCTACAAAGCTAATTGAATTAAATTAAAGTCAAACACATTCAAACAAAGCTAATTGAATCAAATGAAAGTCAAACACATTCAAACAAAGATTTCGAATCAAATGAAAGTCAAATACATTCTACAAAGCTAATTGAATTAAATAAAAGTCAAACACATTCAAACAAAGCTGTTTGAATCAAATGAGAGTCAAAAACATTCAAACAAAGCTAATTAAATGAATTAAAAGTCAAATACATTCTACAAAGCTAATTGAATCAAATGAAAGTCAAACACATTCAAACAAAGCTAATTGAATCAAATGAAAGTCAAATACATTCAATTAAGCTAATAGAATCAAATGAAAGTCAAACACATTCAAACAAAGCAAATTGAATCAAATGAAAGTCAAATACATTCAAACAAAGCTATTTGAATCAAATGAGAGTCAAATAAATTCAAACAAAGCTAATTAAATCAAATAAAAGTAAAATACATTCTACAAAGCTAATTGCATCAAATGAAAGTCAAACACATTCAAACAAAGCCTTTTAAATCAAATGAAAGTCAAACACATTCAAAAAAGCTTTTTAATTTAAATGATAGTCAAACACATTTAAACAAAGCTATATAAATCAAATGAAAGTGAAATGCATTCTACAAAGCTAATTGAATCAAATGATAGTCAAATACATTCTACAAAGCTAATTGAATCAAATGAAAGTCAAACACATTCAAACAAAGCTATTTGAATCAAATGAAAGTCAAATATATTCTACAAAGCTAATTGAATCAAATGAAAGCCAAACACATTCAAACAAAGCTAAATGAATCAAATGAAAGTCAAACACATTCAAACAAAGCTATTTTAATTAAATGAATGTCAAATACATTCTAAAAAGCTAATTGAATCAAATGAAAGTCAAACACATTCAAACAAAGCTATTTGAAGAAAATGAAAGTCAAATACATTCTACAATGCAAATTGAAACAAATGAAAGTCAAACACAGTCAAACAAAGTTATTTGACTCATATGAAAGTCAAATACATTCTACAAAGCTAATTGAATCAAATAAAAGTCAAACACATTCAAATAAAGCTATTTGAATCAAATGAAAGTCAAATACGTTCTACAAAGCTAATTGTATCAAATGAAAGTCAAACGCAATCAAATAAAGCTATTTGAGTCAAATGAAAGTCAAACGCATTCAAACAAAGTTGTTTAAATTAAATAAAAGTGAAATGTATTCTACAAAGCTAATTGAATCAAATGAAAGTTAAACGCATTCAAACAAAGCTATTTGAATCAAATGGGAGTCAAATACATTCTACAAAGATAATTGAATCAAATGAAAGTCAAACACATTCAAACAAAGCTAATTGAATCAAATGAAAGTCAAATACATTCAACAAAGCTAATTGAATCAAATGAAATCAAATACATTCAACAAAGCTAATTGAATCAAATGAAAGTCAAACACATTCAAACAAAGCTAATTGAATCAAATGAAAGTCAAGCACATTTAAACAAAGCTATTTTAATCGAATGAAAGTCAATTACATTCTACAAAGCTAATTGAATCAAATGAAAGTCAAACACATTGAAACACAGCTATTTGAATCAAATGAAAGTCAAACACATTCAAACAAAGCTATTTGAATCAAATGAGAGTCAAATACATTAAAACAAAGCTAATTAAATCAAATAAAAGTCTAATATATTCAACAAAGCTAATTGAATTAAATTAAAGTCAAACACATTAAAACAAAGCTAATTGAATCAAATGAAAGTCAAACAAATTCAAACAAAGATTTCGAATAAAATGAAAATACATTCTACAAAGCTAATTGAATCAAATGAAAGTCAAACACATTCAAATAAAGCTATTTCAATCAAATGAAAGTCAAATACATTCTACAAAGCTAATTGAATCAAATAAAAGTCAAACACATTCAAACAAAGCTATTTGAATCAAATGAGAGTCAAATACATTCAAACAAAGCTAATTAAATCAACTAAAAGTCTAATACATTCTACAAAGCTAATTGAATTAAATTAAAGTCAAACACATTCAAACAAAGCTAATTGAATCAAATGAAAGTCAAACACATTCAAACAAAGATTTCCAATCAAATGAAAGTCAAATACATTCTACAAAGCTAATTGAATTAAATAAAAGTCAAACACATTCAAACAAAGCTGTTTGAATCAAATGAGAGTCAAACAAATTCAAACAAAGCTAATTAAATAAAATAAAAGTAAAATACATTCTACAAAGCTAATTGAATCAAATGAAAGTCAAACACATTCAAAAAAAGATTTTTAATTTAAATGAAAGTCAAACACATTCAAACAAAGCTATATAAATCAAATGAAAGTGAAATGCATTCTACAAAGGAAATTGAATTAAATGAAATTCAAACACATTCAAACAAAGCTATTTGAATCAAATGACAGTAAAATACATTCTACAAAGCTAATTGAATCAATTGAAAGTCAAACACATTCAAACAAAGCTATTTGAATCCAATGAAAGTCAAGTACATTCTACAAAGCTAATTGAATCAAATGAAAGTCAAACACATTCAAACAAAGCTAATTGAATCAAATGAAAGTCAAACACATTCAAACAAAGCTATTTTAATTAAATGAATGTCAAATATATTCTACAAAGCTAATTGAATCAAATGAAAGTGAAACACATTCAAACAAAGCTATTTGAAGAAAATGAAAGTCAAATACATTCTACAAAGCAAATTGAAACAAATGAAAGTCAAACACAGTCAAACAAAGTTATTTGACTCAAATGAAAGTCAAATACATTCTACAAAGCTAATTGAATCAAATGAAATTCAAACACATTCAAACAAAGCTATTTGAATCAAATAAAAGTCAAACACATTCAAACAAAGATTTTTAATCAAATGAAAGTCAAATACATTCTACAAAGCTAATTGAATCAAATGAAAGTCAAACACATTCAAATAAAGCTATTTGAATCAAATGAAAGTCAAATACATTCTACAAAGCTAATTGAATCAAATGAAAGTCAAACACATTCAAACAAAGCTATTTGAACCAAAGGAGAGTCAAATAAATTCAAACAAAGCTAATTAAATCAAATAAAAGTAAAATACATTCTACAAAGCTAATTGAATCAAATGAAAGTCAAACACATTCAAACAAAGCCTTTTAAATCAAATAAAAGTCAAACACATTCAAAAAAAGCTTTGTAATTTAAATGAAAGTCAAACACATTCAAACAAAGCTATATAAATCAAATGAAAGGGAAAAACATTCAAACAAAGCAAATTGAATCAAATGAAATTCAATCACATTCAAACAAAGCTATTTGAATCAAATGAAAGTCAAATTCATTCTGTTTTGGGGTTTTCTGATGTCTTGCGGGAGAGTTACAATTCCGAGACTAGAACCGGACGCCTGTACCTGCAAAATAACGGAGAGTCCTGTGAGCTCCGCCTCCAACGGTCAAGTTAGTACCTGATTAAGGAGTAATTAATGCGGAAATTAAAGTAATTAGGTCTCTCTAGGTGAGAGTGTTTAATGTAGGTAATCTGCTTTGTTAGCGAGATCAGCCGGTTATTACTGTGTGTAATTAATGTGTTTGTTCCGTAATGTTTTTCGTAATCTCCCTTAATGAGGATTAAGGGAGGTTTTTATAACCTTGGGAAACGTGCCCATCCTAGGTTTAGGTAAACCTAGGGCCGATTGGGCTTCCCTCGGAAGTTGGGCCTGGGTGGTCGGTTTCTCCATTAGGCATGGAGTATGTCACATGTCGTGACATAACAGGTCCAAGGTGGACGAATAAGCGCGTGCCACGTGGCAAGCCCTGACAGTTCCAACTAGGGGACACTTGGCAGGACCTGATTGGTCCACGTGGCGCGTTCCGATTGGTGGGAGCAAAATCCCCTAATCATTTGCCCCTCACAGGTGGCACGTGACTGGTCACGTGTTACCTGTGACAGGTGTCGCACTGTAACGGGCGACGGCCTGCTACAGGTGTCAGTCGGCGAAAGGACGAGAGATTTTCCCGCCCAAATTTTGAATTCTGAAAGTGACCCTTCGCCTTCTCACTTCGCCTATATAAGGGAAAGTTGCCTTGAGTCATTTTCACACTTTGAGAACTATTTGAGAACATTCGGACCCCTGAACTTGCTCTGACATTTTGGACTTTTTCTGCCTACCGCCTGTTCTGACAAGCCGACTGCATAGGATTTTCAGAACTTCATCAACCGTCACTCGTTCAGGTAACTCAGTTCTCTTACTCTTAATTTTCTTTTTATTTTCTGAAATGGCACCACGGAAGCACACGACACGACCTAGGTTAGTGATCAGCCGGTCACCGGGGACGGCTGAATCTAGGACTAGAAGTGCCGCCTGCCCTTTTCCGGACCCATCTTTGCCCTTTATACAAAGTCCGACTGTATCTGTGTCTATGCAGAGCAGGATGGCCAGAACGAAAAAGACAGCTAGGATCTCAAATTCAGACGGCTCCTCCCACAGGGTGCCGATTAGTGAAACATCTGACCAGGCGCCAGATGTGGAAGTGAGACAAGGCGGCCTTGATGCCGGCAATTCTGTGGGGGGAGTCATAGTGACCCCTTCCAATTTAACAGTTAACAAATCTGCTCCTTTTCAAAGAGAGGAGGCGGGCCCCTCCGGGAGAGGGGAGGAGTCGTCCTCTTCAGACTCGTCGGAGGACGATTCCGAGTCAAGCTCTTCTGGCCATGCTTCTTTGGGTACAGAAGAGAAAAACAGCCGCCTGCAAGAGGCGAGACTTTCTCACGCAGTTGAGAAGGGGGACAATTGGGCGGAACCATCCGCCTCTTACCGAGAGCTAAATACCCCCTACTACTGCACGGTACCTCGGGGCCGAATCACAGCCATGCAAGAGAAGGTGGAGAGCTTTATTGCAAACCACACCATGGGCCCCGACTTTCTAGTGTTTGTGCCGGATCCAGAAGACACAGTCGTCTGGCCGGCTGGTTCCAGTTATGAAAGCTCCTGCTTTGGCTGCTACGAGGCGGCCATCAAGGCAGGGCTTCGCTTCCCATTACATCCGGCTGTTCAGCGGATTTTGGATGGGTATGAGTTGGGGTTATGGCAGTTAGCCCCAAACTCCTGGGTCAACGTACTCGGCTATGTGGCCGGGTGCGAACTGCACGGGGTGGAGCCGAGCTTCGAGGCTTTCGCCCATATGAACTATCTCAGCCGGACCCCTAAGACAGGCGGTACCGGCTGGTATCAATTGACAAGCCACAGGGGCTACCTCATGACAAGAGGTAAAGCAAACAAGTGGAAGGACTGGCGGAGCACCTTCCTCATCATTGAGAGTTCTGACATTGAGCAGAACAAGCGCTTCAATAGGTGGAACAGGAATCCGCCCCTTCTTGCAGGCGGCCGTAGCATGCCGCCTGTTCCCCCCAAGGCTAAGAAAGAGATCCTTGATAAAGGACTCTTTAAAGTAGAGTCGAGGGTCGACTCTACTTCAGGGGTACGAGAGCAAGTACCCCTGCACTGCGTCCCGAGCTTCAAGTGGCTCTATGACGAGTACTTTTTTGCCGCATGCGACCTCAGCAGTCGGTGCTCAAGAGGTAGTCAGCCTGTCGAATACTCTGTTGTTTCATACATTTGTTGTTTATCTTTTATTAACTTTGCTGTTTGTTTTTGCAGCTGACGCCATGAGCAAAATCACCGCCTCAAAGACTGCGGCGGCCATGTTGCGGGCCTCTATTATGCAACAAGCTTCAACCGACTCCCCCAAGAAGGGGGCACCCTTGGTGAGCTCCGAACCTTTCACCCTCTTTTTGGAGTGTTTATGCATATACTGACTTTTTTCTTTTTTTTTTTTTTTTTTTTAGACGGGTGCTCCAAGAGCTTCATCTTCCCAACAGCCGGACCCCAAGGCCCGGAAGACGACTGTTGGGAGCTCTCCTGGTTCTGCCAGGAAACAGGTGGCGGCTGAGAAACAGCCGACCATTTCTTCTAAAACTCCAACTGGGCCGCCTAGAGGTATGAAGTTGTCCTTGTAAATTTTAGACTTGCTCCCTTTGTTACTAAGTCTAAACCGTTTTTTTATGCTTGATGCAGCCGGCCCCCAGGAGCCTGACTTGGTAGAGATGGCCAAGTCTATGATCAGGGCAGTTCCTCCAGCTGAAAGGGAGGCGGTCAGGGGTGTCGGCACCCTTGACCTTGACGGGATTGCAGGGGTCCTTGCTGAGGTATACTTAGCATATTTTTGAGTATTTGAATTTTTGGACGCCTGTTTTCTTTTTTGTTTGGAAAATGACGCCTGTTTTTTTGTACTTAGGCCCTGCTCCGAGTTAACGGCCTTCGCAAGCCGCTTGATCGGAAGAACAAAGAGGTAAAGGCTGCAAAAGCTATGGCCGCCTCTGACTGTGATAAGGCAATGTTTCAAATTGCCCAAAATGAAGTACTGACCATTGATATTCTTTATTATCAGGCGCAGGCTACCGCCGCTGTTCGGGCTCAGTTAGAGGCAGCCCAGAAGAAGAATGACGAGCTGGAGGCGACCATCACAAATCTCAAGGACGAGCTGAAACCTCTTCGCCTGAAAATGTACTCTTACGAAGCCATGGAGAAATCCTTGGCCAGCGTAAAGGAACGCCTGGTGACCCAGGAGAAGAGTCTAACCCAAGAGCTCTCGGAAAAGGCCGAGCAAGAGAAGAAAGAGCTGTTCCGGGAGATGATGGAAGACTCCGCTCAAATCCAGCGCATGACCTGGGGCCGCCTCTTCCCCAGTGCCGACTTTGCCTCTTGGGAAAGAACGTACCGCCAGTGTTCGGATGCATATAATCAAGAGATCCTGGCGGCTGCTGAAGAAGAGGCGTTGGGGGAAGAGTTGGAGGAGGAGGAGGAGCCGGTAGTGGCGCTTGTGCCGCTTGGGGGTAAGGCATCAAAAAAAGATGCAGCTGAAGCCGAGTCCAGCAAGAAGAGTGCTGACCAGGCGGCAGCTGCTAATACTGAACTGCCCCCTTCTTAAGCTTTATGTATTCTTTCCACGGCCTGCGTGCCGTTTGCTTTGTATTTACCCGGCCAGGGGGCCGGGGCTTTGAATATTTTGCTGGTCTTTAATGACCGGCTTATTTATTTTTTTTAATGAATTTTTGTTTTGCTTCAAATTTGTCTAAGTATTCCATATCTAATATCCAATTGTTCACTAGACTGACTGTTTTACATGGCCGAACGTTGCAGACAGGTACTGAGAGTTAGTCCGCCGCCTATGCCCCTGGACGACTGGTTGTCTGTTTCCAGGATAGACGATCAGTCGGCCATTTATCCAATCAGTATTCGAACTATTTTGTCTGGATCCTTTTTAGGCAGGCGGTCTTGTAATTTGTAAATTTAACCAAGTAGGAAAGTGGTCTGACCAAGTAAATAGAGTATTACCTAGTCGCCAAGGAATTGAGTAGTAGAGAAAACAAGCGGCGGGTACCGGTTGTTTCCCTTTATTGCCAATGTTGTTGGCTTTTAACTCATAATTTTTTAACCTAGCAAGAGTAGTGATTGAGGGCCCCTGTTTTTTAAAAACAGGCGGACGACTCATACCTTTTAGTCTCCATACTAAGTTTGAGTGACTATTAAGTTAACATAGGAGTTACTTAGTCTTCGTCACAATCTAGATTGAGTAGTAGAGGTACCAGGCGGCGGAGGCCGGCTGATCCCCTTGATTTGCCTATGTTTGTTGGCTATTAACTCAATAGGTTACCTAGTAGGAATAGGGGTTTGAGTGCCCCTGTTTGTTAAAAACAGGCGGACGACTCAAACCTTTTAGGTTCCATACCAAATTTGAGGGAGTGACTTATGAGTTAACGTTGGAGTTACTCAGTCGCCGTCACTTTTGTTTGAGAAGTAGAGGTACCAGGCGGCGGAGGCCGGCTAGACCCCTTGATTCGCCAATGTTTGTTGGCTATTAACTCAATAGGTACCCCCTGCATTTATCCCAAGTAATACAGGCGGTCATCTGACTCAGATGTCAACTGCTACCACTGGTTTGGTTAGTGATAGAGTTATCCTTGTCTCAAAAACGGCTACGTGGTTGCCCTTGGGGACAGTCGTATAGGTGATGTGTAATTAGTTTATAGAACAATGTTCCACCCAAAAGGGAGCTGCTCTCTGCGACGAATTTCATCCGGATGGATGCCGTCGGACGCCTGCTATGATGTTGGGACAGGTCGTATTAGTTTTGTAGATTTGATCAGTTGGCTTGGCGCCTGGTCTGATCATTCGGCCTGTGGCCTTGGTAAGTTCTTGGTGAACGTAGGTGCTAAGTAAAAGGAGGGTAGCCGCCTGTTAGGCACAGGGTCGGCCAGGCCCTAATCTTTTTAGCTAAGTATTAGGGGGGTGGCTATGTGTTTGGAACCAGTCGGCCATCTTCTTATGGAGAGTAGCCGACTATATGCCCAGACGACATGCCCCTATTGTGAGTGAAATACTCAATGGAGAGTAGCCGACTGTAAAGGTACAGACGGCATGCCCCTCTGAATATAGAGTGAAAAACTCAATGGAGAGTAGCCGACTGTAAAGGTACAGACGGCATGCCCCTCGTAGTACAAATTTGAATAGTAAGTGCAAACTTTTATTAAGTAGCTCTTGCCTATTTACATCATTCAAAAGAAATATTTCTTAAGATTATCTACATTCCAAGTTCGAGGCAACGGTTGTCCGTCTGGTGTTTCCAGACGGTAGGTACCGTCCCTGACTTCCTCATAGATTCGGTAGGGTCCTTCCCAGTTGGGAGTTAGTTTGCCAGACTCATTAGCCCTACCAACTGCTTCCATTTTTCTAAGTACAAAGTCCCCTACTTTGAGTGGACGCCTGTGTACTTTTTTGTTGTATGATCTAGTCATTCTCAGGCGATAGATCTCATGGCGCAGGACAGCATTGCCCCTCTTTTCAGGAAGTGAGTCTAATGCCAGGCGCATGGCTTCCCAGTTTGCCTCTTCGTCATATAGCATTACTCGAAGAGTCGGCTCGTAGTGTTCTATTGGAAGAACAGCTTCCGCAACGTAAGTTAGGAGGAATGGAGTTTCTCCAGTCGCCCCTTTTTCAGTCGTCCTAATGGCCTAGAGAACATGTGGTAGTTCATCCGCCCATAGGCCGCCTGCTCGTTCAATCTTTTTCTTGAGACCGTCTGAGATGATTTTATTAAAGGCTTCTACCTGGTCGTTTGCTTGTGGACGACCGACAGATGCAAAGTAGTTTGCAATTCCTTGATCACCCAACCAGCTTTTGAGAACAGGCGTCTTAAATTGGGGACCATTATCAAAAACCATAGACATGGGAACCCCGAACCGAGTGATGACGTTTTTCCAAATGAATGAAATTACATCTTTCGTCTTGATTCCCTTTACAGCCTCCGCCTCTACCCATTTAGTGAAGTAGTCGACGGCAACAAGTATGTACCTCCTTCCGCCTGTAGCAGGCGTATATGGACCCAGAATGTCCATGCCCCACTTAGCAAACGGTAGTGGGCTGTGAATGGTAGTGAGGTCAGTAGCCGGACGGTGAATTAGTTTGCCAAACCTTTGGCACTTGTCACATTTTTTCACCATCTCCATTGCATCTGCTTCCAAAGTAGGCCAAAAGTAGCCCTGCCGCCTTGCCCTTTGAGCAAGCATCCTACCACCTATATGAGAAGCACAGTAACCAGAGTGAAGATCATCTAGTATCTCTCGTCCCTTTTCTAGATTAACACACTTTAAGAAGGGTTGAAGGTACCCCCTCTTGTGAAGTTCTCCCTTTATCATTTCAAAACAGGTGGCTCGTTTTTTCAGTGCTGCCGCCTGTTGAGGATCATCCGGCAGTGTACCGTTTGTCAGATATGCCCTGATTGAATCCATTCAGGTTGAGCTTCTGTCTAGGATTCCAATAGGGTTTTCCTCGATGCTTCTCTTCTCCATTACTTCCCAAAAAACAGTTCGAGGAGTATCGGAGGAGGCGGATGATGCTAATTTTGACAGTGCATCCGCCTGGTTGTTTTCTGATCTCGGCACTTGGGTTAGATGGAAATCCTCAAGGGAGCCGACTGCTTGTCGGATCGCCTGTAAATACTTGATCATGGCCGGATGGGTTGCTTCGTATTCGCCATTGTACTGACTCACTATCAATTGTGAATCGGAACAGGCGTCTATTTTTCTTGCTCCTGCCGCCTTGCACATGCGGATCCCGGCTAGTAAAGCTTCATATTCTGCCTCATTGTTTGAAGCCTGAAAACTGAAGCGTAGAGCATACTCGTACCTGTCGCCCTCTGGCGACTGACATATGATGCCTGCTCCACAACCATTTGAAGTAGAGCTTCCGTCCACATATACCTTCCATACTTGGTCTAGAACTTGAGAGTCAGGAGGACGAGTCATCTCTACAATAAAGTCAGCAAAGGCTTGCCCCTTCACTGCTTTTCTAGGCTCGAAAGTAACTTCGAGGCTCTGAATTTCTATGGCTCATTTGATCATTCGGCCTGACGACTCCATGATGGTCAGTGGCCGCTTGATAGGTTGGTCTGTATACACGACGACTGCATGTGCCAAAAAGTAGGGCTTCAATTTTTTAACAGCCATGAAGAGTGCAAGACCAAATTTCTCCACTAGGGGATACCTCAACTCGGCATTTTTCAGTACGTGACTGAAAAAGTAGACCGGGAGCTGACAGCCGTCCCTTTCAGCAAGGAGAACAGCGCTTAACGCATGATCAGAGACGGCCAGGTACATGTAGAGAACCTCTTTGGGCAAAGGGCTGACCAGCCTCGGCAAGGAATGCAAGTGAACTTTTAATTTCTAGAAGGCGGCCTCAGCATCCGGCCCCCATTCAAACCTTGCCTTTTTCTTAATTGCCTGGAAAAAGTATAGGCATTTGTCGCGTGATCGGCTTAGAAATCTTCCCAAGGCCGCCAGACAACCTGTTAACTTCTGAACCTCTCGGATGGTACGAGGCGACTGCATGTCAATGACCGCCTGCACCTTCTCAGGGTTCGCCTCTATTCCTCTCTGATTGATAAGGAATCCGAGAAATTTCCCAGACTCAACTCCAAATACACATTTCTTGGGATTGAGCATGACATGGTGCCGCCTGAGTGTGGCGAAAGTTTCTCGGAGGTCCGACAGATGATCTTTCTGAAGTTGAGTCTTGACAATCATATCATCAATGTATGCTTCGACGTTTCTCTCAATCTGATCAAAGAACACAGTGTTTATCATTCGTTGGAAGGTAGCCGGGGCATTCTTAAGACCAAACGGCATGACCGTGTAACAGTATAACCCCTTATCAGTGAAGAAGGCCGTCTTCTCCTGATCTTTCTTCCATAAAGGAATTTGATGGAAACCAGAATAGGCGTCCATAAACCTCATCAAGGCATGGCCGGCTGTTGAGTCCACCAGGTTATCGATTTTAGGCAGAGGGTAACAGTCTTTGGGGCACGCCTTGTTTAAGTCTGTGTAGTCTACACACATTCGCCAGGTTCCATTCGGCTTTTTAACAAGCACCACATTTGCAACCCAATCTGGGAAGTAACATTGCCGAATGAACCCTGCATCAAGTAATTTTTTAACTTCGGCGGCTGCCGCCTGACTTCTTTCTTCGCCATGGTTCCGCTTCTTTTGCCGTACCGGCTTCTTTTTCGGATCCACGGCCAGTTTATGTACCACCAGATCAGGACTAATGCCTGACATTTCATGGACTTTGAATGCAAAGATGTCCTTGTATTCTTTCAATAGGTTGTGAAAGTCGTCACCAAGGTTTCTTAGAGCAGTCGTCCCAACTTTGACTGTTCGGTCAGGACGTGAGTCGTCTAAGATCAGGTCCGCATGCTCACCAGCCGGCTGAGGGCGGAACTCATCCGGCCGCTCCTCTGCCAATGATTGCTATTTTATTTTCTTTCTTCGCCTGCAATGGTGTAGACGACTGCATCATCTGTATCAGAGCTGTCGGCCTGCTGATTCTTTTTGGCCGACTGCTTTTTTGAGGAAGTGTTCCCCGTAGATTTCTTGACATAAGTGTCAAGATCACCTTGCTCAGCCAGGCGGTCTAGGTACTGCATAAGACTGATGCAGTCATTGGTGTGATGACCAACGTCATCATGATAAGCACAGATTTTATCTTGGTTCCGGTTGTTTGCAGAACCCTTCATGGGGACCGGCTTCTCAATTGAGATCCGTCCCTTGATTTCTTTTAGGATAAACTGGTTATCCTTGTTAAACGCATACTTTGGGGAGTATGGTTTGAGTTCTTTTTTCTTTTTCTGGGCCGGCTGTTTAGAGGAATCAGCCGCCCAGACCTCTTTTCTTTTCTCATCTTTGTTAGACGACTGCTTCTGTCGTCCTTCTCTTTTGTCGAACCTTTTCCCGTCCGACTGTTTTATCGTACAGAGATCAGTCGCCTATATATAGGCTTTGCTTCAATCAAGGCCTCTTGAAGAGTCGCCACCCTTTTTCGAACCAAATCAAATTTGAAGGTAGACCCGTCTTTGAGACCTCTGAAAAAGTCAGTATAAGCTACCTCATCCGGTAACCCTTGAATCTGTATTCTCATCATGTTAAACCGCCTGATGTAAGAACGAAGCCCCTCCTTCTCGCCCTGCTGAATTGTTCCCAAATCAAGGGTCGTTTTCTTCGCAGGGATGTTCATGGCGAAGTTGGAGGCAAATAAGTAAGCAAGCGTCCTGAAGCTATTTACACAACCAGTCGGCAGGTTGCCGAACCATTGCTGTGCGATTCCTTTGAGAGTCGCTGGGAAACACTTGCACCAAGCGGGATCATCCAACCCTTAAAGGTACATCAGGTTGGTGAATGCCATCAGATGGTCTTCTGGGTTAATAGTGCCGTCATAGGCGCCTACTAGTACATTTTTCACTTTGGCCGGCTGAGCGGCTTCAGTAATTTCCTTGGAGAAGGCCGACGGCTGTTCACCAAGTCTAAGCAACCGTAGCTGCCAGTCCATAGGTTGGACGTTTTTTGCTGCAGGTCCACCAAATGGAGGTGGCTGCAAAAAATACTGTTGTTGCGGCACAAATGGTAAGTTTGGTACCGCCTGGTCACTATGAAAGCCGGACTGACGGGAGGTGCCGCCTGATCACTATGAAAGCCGGACTAACGGGAGGTGCCGCCTGACTGACTCTCATGGTACGACTGAGTATGCCTCATCGAGGCATTTCGCAAACTGTCTTGAAAGTTTGAAGTAGAGGCCGACTCTGACAATCGGTCACTCTTCTTCTGCTCTAGCAGTAGCCGAGCATTTGTGAATGTTTGCTTCGACCCGTCCGCCTGAATATGACGAACCGGTTTTCTATTTCCTGTAGGATAACGGAATTTTGTGAAATCAAGGGCAGGTGGCTCCCGCTTCCTAGATTTAGGATGAGGAGTCGCCTCTCGCCCTTGAACTGGCTTCCTCTTCAGTGAAGTGGAGGGTTTCTTGGCCGACTGCTCCTTGACTGGAGCAGGCGACTTCTTGTTGATCAACTCTTGAATCTCTCCCTTGAAGTCCCTCATGAAGGTCATGAGTTCGTTCCTTGTGATGGGAGCAGACCCATCAGTCGGCTGTTGCCGAACAGGCGGTGCGCCTGCTGGCTCGCTTCCTGTTTGAAGATGCTCCCGTTCCCTCCTTTCGGTATGACGGGTACGTCGGGCCCTTAGGGTCCCGTGTGAAGCTGTATGAGCTTCAACTTCAAATTCACTTTCGGTATCATGGTCCGACTGAACTTGAGGGTCGTCTAGGGGACGCCTCTCTTCAGGAGTCGGTACAGACTTGGATGCCATCTCAGAAGTACTCTCCCCACAAACGACGCCAAATGTTTCGGGGTTTTCTGATGTCCTGCGGGAGAGTTACAATTCCGAGACTGGAACCGGAGGCCTGTACCTGCGAAATAACGGAGACTCCTGTGAGCTCCGCCTCCAACGGTCAAGTTAGTACCTGATTAAGGAGTAATTAATGCGGAAATTAAAGTAATTAGGTCTCTCTAGGTGAGAGTGTTTAATGTAGGTAATCTGCTTTGTTAGCGAGATCAGCCGGTTATTACTGTGTAATTAATGTGTTTGTTCCGTAATGTTTTTCGTAATCTCCCTTAATGAGGATTAAGGGAGGTTTTTATAACCTTGGGAAACGTGCCCATCCTAGGTTTAGGTAAACCTAGGGCCGATTGGGCTTCCCTCGGAAGTTGGGCCTGGGTGGCCGGTTTCTCCATTAGGCATGGAGTATGCCACATGTCATGACATAACAGGTCCAAGGTGGACGAATAAGCGCGTGCCACGTGGCAAGCCCTGACAGTTCCAACTAGGGGACACTTGGCAGGACCTGATTGGTCCACGTGGCGCGTTCCGATTGGTGGGAGTAAAATCCCCTAATCACATTCTACAAAGCTAATTGAATCAAATGAAACTCAAACACATTCAAACAAAGCTATTTGAATCAAATGAGAGTCAAACATGTTCAAACAAAGCTAATTAAATCAAATAAAAGTCAAATACATTCTACAAAGCTAATTGAATCAAATGAAAGTAAAAAACATTCAAACAAAGCTATTTGAATCAAATGAAAGTCAAATACATTCTACTAAGCTAATTGGATCAAATGAAAGTCAAACACATTCAAACAAAGCTATTTGAATCAAATGAAAGTCAAATACGTTCTACAAAGCTAATTGAATCAAATAAAGGTGAAACACATTCAAACAAAGCTATTTGAATTAAATGAGAGTCAAAAACATTCAAACAAAGCTAATTAAATCAAATAAAAGTCAAATACATTCTACAAAGCTAATTGAATCAAATGAAAGTCAAACACATTCAAACAAAGCTAATTGAATCAAATGAAAGTCAAATACATTCAATAAAGCTAATAGAATCAAATGAAAGTCAAACACATTCAAACAAAGCAAATTGAATAAAATAAAAGTCAAACACATTCAAACAAAGCTATTTTAATCAAATGAATGTCAAATATGTTCAACAAAGCTAATTGTATCAAATGAAAGTCAAACACATTAAAATAAAGCTATTTGAATCAAATGAAAGTCAAACGCATTGAAACAAAGTTATTTAAATCAAATGAAAGTGAAATGCATTCTACAAAGCTAATTGA
Organism: Chenopodium quinoa; assembly: GCF_001683475.1. NCBI lineage: Eukaryota > Viridiplantae > Streptophyta > Magnoliopsida > Caryophyllales > Amaranthaceae > Chenopodium > Chenopodium quinoa. The sequence continues at coordinate 43,696 of NW_018742546.1, read as the reverse complement.
ATCAAATGAAAGTTAAACGCATTCTACCAAAGCTATTTGAATCAATGAGAGTCAAATAAATTCTACAAAGCTAATTGAGTCAAATGAAAGTCAAACTCATTCAAACAAAGCTAATTGAATCAAATGAAAGTCAAATAAATTCTACAAAGCTAATTGAATCAAATGAAAGTCAACCACATTCAAATAAAGCTATTTGAATCAAATGAAAGTCAAACACATTCTACAAAGCTAATTGAATCAAATGAAAGTCAAACACATTCAAACAAAGCTATTTGAATCAAATGAGAGTCAAATAAATTCAAACAAAGCTAAATAAATCAAATAAAAGTAAAATACATTCTACAAAGCTAATTGCATCAAATGAAAGTCAAACACATTCAAACAAAGCCTTTTAAATCAACTGAAAGTCAAACACATTCAAAAAAAGCTTTTTTAATTTAAATGATAGTCAAACACATTCATACAAAGCTATATAAATCAAATGAAAGTCAAACACATTCAAACAATGCTATTTGAATCAAATGAAAGTCAAACACATTCAAACAAAGATTTTGAATCAAATGAAAGTCAAATACATTCTACAAAGCTAATTGAATCAAATGAAAGTCAAACACATTCAAATAAAGCTATTTGAATCAAATGAAAGTCAAACACATTCGAACAAAGCTATTTTAATTAAATGAATGTCAAATACATTCTACAAAACTAATTGAATCAAATGAAAGTCAAACACATTCAAACAAAGCTATTTGAAGAAAATGAAAGTCAAATACATTCTACAAAGCAAATTGAAACAAATGAAAGTCAAACACAGTTAAACAAAGTTATTTGACTCAAATGAAAGTCAAATACATTCTACAAAGCTAATTGAATCAAATGAAAGTCAAACACAATCAAACAAAGCTATTTGAATCAAATGAAAGTCAAATACGTTCTACAAAGCTAACTGTATCAAATGAAAGTCAAACGCAATCAAATAAAGCTATTTGAGTCAAATGAAAGTCAAACACATTCAAACAAAGTTGTTTAAATTAAATGAAAGTGAAATGTATTCTACAAAGCTAATTGAATCAAATGAAAGTGAAACGCATTCAAACAAAGCTATTTGAATCAAATGAGAGTCTAATACATTCTACAAAGCTAATTAAATCAAATGAAAGTCAAACACATTCAAACAAAGCTAATTGAATCAAATGAGAGTCAAATACATTCAACAAAGCTAATTGAATCAAATGAAAGTCAAACACATTCAAACAAAGCTAATTGAATCAAATGAAAGTCAAGCACAGTCAAACAAAGCTATTTTAATCAAATGAAAGTCAAATACATTCTACAAAGCTAATTGAATCAAATGAAAGTCAAACACATTCAAACAAAGCTAATTGAATCAACTGAAAGTCAAGTACATTCAACAAAGAAAATTGAATCAAATGAAAGTCAAACACATTCAACTAAAGCTAATTGAATCAAATGAAAGTCAAACATATTCAAACAAAGCTATTTTAATCAAATGAATGTCAAATACGTTCAACAAAGGTAATTGTATCAAATGAAAGTCAAACACATTCAAATAATGCTATTTGAATCAAATGAAAGTCAAACGCATTCAAACAAAGTTATTTAAATCAAATGAAAGTGAAATGCATTCTACAAAGATAATTGAATCAAATGAAAGTTAAACGCATTCAAACAAAGCTATCTGAATCAAATGAGAGTCAAATACATTCTACTAAGCTAATTGAATCAAATAAAAGTCAAACACATTCAAACAAAGCTAATTGAATCAAATGAAAGTCAAACACATTCAAACAAAGCTATTTGAATCAAATGAAAGTCAAATACGTTCTACAAAGCTAATTGTATCAAATGAAAGTCAAACGCAATCAAATAAAGCTATTTGAGTCAAATGAAAGTCAAACACATTCAAACAAAGTTGTTTAAATTAAATGAAAGTGAAATGTATTCTACAAAGCTAATTGTATCAAATGAATGTTAAACGCATTCAAACCAAGCTATTTGAATCAAATGAGAGTTAAATACATTCTACAAAGCTAATTGAATCAAATGAAAGTCTAACACATTCAAACAAAGCTAATTGAATCAAATGAGAGTCAAATACATTCAACAAAGCTAATTAAATCAAATGAAAGTCAAACACATTCAAACAAAGCTAATTGAATCAAATGAAAGTAAAGCACATTCAAACAAAGCTATTTTAATCAAATGAAAGTCAAATACATTTTACAAAGCTAATTGAATCAAATGAAAGTAAAACACATTCAAACAAAGCTATTTGAATCAAATGAAAGTCATACACATTCAAACAAAGCTATTTGAATCAAATGAGAGTCAAATACATTCAAACAAAGCTAACTAAATCAAATAAAAGTCTAATACATTCTACAAAGCTAATTGAATTAAATTAAAGTCAAACACATCCAAACAAAGCTAATTGAATCAAATGAAAGTCAAGCACATTCAAACAAAGCTATTTTAATCAAATGAAAGTCAAATACATTCTACAAAGCTAATTGAATCAAATGAAAGTAAAACACATTCAAACAAAGCTATTTGAATCAAATGAAAGTCAAACACATTCAAACAAAGCTATTTGAATCAAATGAGAGTCAAATACATTCGAACAAAGCTAATTAAATCAAATAAAAGTCTAATACATTCTACAAAGCTAATTGAATTAGATTAAAGTCAAACACATTCAAACAAAGCTAATTAAATCAAATGAAAGTCAAACACATTCAAACAAAGCTATTTTAATTAAATGAATGTCAAATACATTCTACAAAGCTAATTGAATCAAATGAAAGTCAAACACATTCAAATAAAGCTATTTGAATCAAATGAAAGTCAAATACATTCTACAAAGCTAATTGAATCAAATGAAAGTCAAACACATTCAAACAAAGCTATTTGAGTAAAATGAGAGTCAAATAAATTCAAACAAAGCTAATTAAATAAAATAAAAGTAAAATAAATTCTACAAAGCTAATTGAATCAAATGAAAGTCAAACACATTCAAAAAAAAGTCTTTTAAATCAAATGAAAGTCAAACACATTCAAAAAAAGCTTTTAATTTAAATGAAAGTCAAACACATTCAAACAAAGCTATATAAATCAAATGAAAGTGAAATGCATTCTACAAAGCAAATTGAATTAAATGAAATTCAAACGCATTCAAACAAAGCTATTTGAATCAAATGACAGTAAAATACATTCTACAAAGCTAATTGAATCAATTGAAAGTCAAACACATTCAAACAAAGCTATTTGAATCAAATGAAAGTCAAATACATTCTACAAAGCTAATTGAATCAAATGAAAGTCAAACACATTCAAACAAAGCTAATTGAATCAAATGAAAGTCAAACACATTCGAACAAAGCTATTTTAATTAAATGAATGTCAAATACATTCTACAAAGCCAATTGAATCAAATGAAAGTCAAACACATTCAAACAAAGCTATTTGAAGAAAATGAAAGTCAAATACATTCTACAAAGCAAATTGAAACAAATGAAAGTCAAACACAGTCAAACAAAGTTATTTGACTCAAATGAAAGTCAAATACATTCTACAAAGCTAATTGAATCAAAGGAGAGTCAAACACATTCAAACAAAGCTATTTGAATACGGTCTACAAAGCTAATTATATCAAATGAAAGTCAAACGCAATCAAATAAAGCTATTTGAGTCAAATGAAAGTCAAACACATTCAAACAAAGTTGTTTAAATTAAATGATAGTGAAATGTATTCTACCAAGCTAATTGAATCAAATGAAAGTGAAACGCATTCAAACAAAGCTATTTGAATCAAATGAGAGTCAAATACATTCTACAAAGCTAATTGAATCAAATGAAAGTCAAACACATTCAAACAAAGCTAATTGAATCAAATGAGAGTCAAATACATTCAACAAAGCTTAATGAATCAAATGAAAGACAAACACATTCAAACAAAGCTAATTGGATCAAATGAAAGTCAAGCACAGTCAAACAAAGCTATTTTAATCAAATGAAAGTCAAATACATTCTACAAAGCTAATTGAATCAAATGAAAGTCAAACACATTCAAACAAAGCTAATTGAATCAACTGAAAGTCAAATACATTCAACAAAGCAAATTGAATCAAATGAAAGTCAAACACATTCAACTAAAGCTAATTTAATCAAATGAAAGTCAAACATATTCAAACAAAGCTATTTTAATCAAATGAATATCAAATACGTGCTACAAAGCTAATTGTATCAAATGAAAATCAAACACATTCAAATAAAGCTATTTGAATCAAATGAAAGTCAAACGCATTCAAACAAAGCTATTTGAATCAAATGAAAGTGAAATGCATTCTACAAAGATAATTGAATCAAATGAAAGTTAAATGCATTCAAACAAAGCTATTTGAATCAAATGAGAGTCAAATACATTCTACAAAGCTAATTGAATCAAATAAAAGTCAAACACATTCAAACAAAGCTAATTGAATCAAATAAAAGTCAAACACATTCAAACAAAGCTATTTGAATCAAATGAAAGTCAAACACATTCAAACAAAGCTATTTGAATCAAATGAGAGTCAAATACATTCAAACAAAGCTAATTAAATCAAATAAAAGTCTAATACATTCTACAAAGCTTATTGAATTAAATTAAAATCAAACACATTCAAACAAAACTAATTAAATCAAATGAAAGTCAAACACATTCAAACAAAGATTTCGAATCAAATGAAAGTCAAATACATTCAACAAAGCTAATTGAATCAAATGAAAGTCAAACACATTCAAATAAAGCTACTTGAATCAAATGAAAGTCCAATACATTCTACAAAGCTAATTGAATCAAATGAAAGTCAAACACATTCAAACAAAGCTATTTGAATCAAATGAGAGTCAAATAAATTCAAACAAAGCTAATTAAATGAAATAAAAGTAAAATAAATTCTACAAAGCTAATTGAATCAAATGAATGTCAAACACATTCAAAAAAAAGTCTTTTAAATCAAATGAAAGTCAAACACATTCAAAAAAAGCTTTTTAATTTAAATGAAAGTCAAACACATTCAAACAAAGCTATATAAATCAAATGAAAGTGAAATGCGTTCTACAAAGCAAATTGAATTAAATGAAATTCAAACACATTCAAACAAAATTTGAATAAAATGACAGTAAAATACATTCTACAAAGCTAATTGAATCAATTGAAAGTCAAACACATTCAAACAAAGCTATTTGAATCAAATGAAAGTGAAATGCATTCTACAAAGATAATTGAATCAAATGAAAGTTAAGCACATTCAAACAAAGCTAATTGAATCAAATGAAAGTCAGACACATTCAAACAAAGCTATTTTAATAAAATGAATGTCAAATACATTCTACAAAGCTAATTAAATCAAATGAAAGTCAAACACATTCAAACAAAGCTATTTGAAGAAAATGAAAGTCAAATACATTATACAAAGCAAATTGAATCTAATGAAAGTCAAACACTGTCAAACAAAGTTATTTGATTCAAATGAAAGTCAAATACATTCTACAAAGCTAATTGAATCAAATGAAAGTCAAACACATTCAAACAAAGCTAATTAAATAAAATAAAAGTCAAATACATTCTACAAAGCTAATTGAATCATATAAAAGTCAAATACATTCAAACAAAGCTAATTGAATCAAATGAAAGTCAAATACATTCTACAAAGCTAATTGAATTAAATTAAAGTCAAACACATTCAAAACAAGCTAATTGAATTTAACGAAAGTCAAACATATTGAAACAAAGCTTTCGAATCAAGTGAAAACCAATACATTCTACAAAGCTAATTGAAACAAATGAAAGTCAAACACATTCAAACAAAGCTATTTGAATCAAATGAAAGTCAAATACATTCTACTAAGCTAATTGAATCAAATGAAAGTCAAACACATTTAAACAAAGCTATTTGAATCAAATGATAGTCAAATACATTCTACAAAGGTAATTGTGTCAAATGAAAGTGAAACACATTCAAACAAAGCTATTTGAATCAAATGAAAGTGAAATGCATTCTACAAAGCTATTTGAATCAAATGAGAGTCAAATACATTCAAACAAAGCTAATTAAATCAAATAAAAGTCAAATACATTCTACAAAGCTAATTGAATCAAATGAAAGTCAAACACATTCAAACAAAGCTAATTGAATCAACTGAAAGTCAAATACATTCAACAAAGCAAATTGAATCAAATGAAATTCAAACACATTCAACTAAAGCTAATTGAATCAAATGAAAGTCAAACATATTCAAACAAAGCAATTTTAATCAAATGAATGTCAAATACGTTCAACAAAGCTAATTGTATCAAATGAATGTCAAACACATTCAAATAAAGCTATTTGAATCAAATGAAAGTCAAACGCATTCAAACAAAGTTATTTAAATCAAATGAAAGTCAAATGCATTCTACAATAATAATTGAATCAAATGAAAGTTAAACGCATTCAAACAAAGCTATTTGTTGTATATTTGGAGTAACACTCGAAATACACAAGGGATAAACCAAGGGATAGATAAGGCTAAAGAACCAAAGGCTTCTTAGATACAGTCACACCACTAAGAAACGTTTTGGATTCCTAAGATCACAAGCCAACTAGTAGCCTAAACTAGCTAACTAAGCAAAGGAAACGAAATTCCAAATCCAAGAATTTCAGGTTTTTGTTTCTAATCCAAGAAACGAATGTAAGACAAGTCTTTTTTGTTTGCAATAATCTGATTTTTTCATTCACATTTGCTTGCTATTTATAGTGAGCAAACATCTTAAGTACAAGCTGAATTAAGTGGCTTTTAGCTCACTTGTTACACGTCCAAACTAAGTACATATCAGTTTTTGTAGCCTAGATACATTAATAAAAGAAGCCTTACTTAACTAGATACATCAAGAGCAAATGACGGTTTGTAACCTCCAAATTATGAGTGAAATAAAATCAGAAACAAGAGAGTATAACCCCCCCTTGATTCACGCCAATCAAAGCAGCAACTTGGAGTTGTAACGGCTCCCCTTTTCACGCCCAAATTCAAACAGCAAGTGAAGTGTAACTCCCCCTTGTTTCAAGCCTTGAATCAAGCTTGAATGTATGTAGACAAGGATGTACTTGGACGCCTCTTGAATGTACCCATTGCTGGCTGAAATAAACGGCCACTTGAAGGCTCATTTTAAAGCTTGTAACTCCTCATTGAAGCTGATTGTAACACCCAAGTTAAAGCCTTAAAATACCTCCAAATTAGTTTCGGATTTTATGCCTTCTTCACAAGCTTAAACGGCTGCTTTTGTGATGCATCTTGATCTTGTACTTGATGTGTGAATATTTTCGAACTATAATCAGCTAAAAATAACTAAGAAAAATATAACTAATTTGCAAACTTAAAATAAGACTAAAGTTTACAATTTATTCAAAGCATAAAAAGAACTAGAACAAACTAGTTAATAAGAACAACAAGAAATTCAAGGGGTTGAATATCTTGCTGCCCAAGGATAGAATGCATAGCACCAAAACATGATGCTACATCTTGAACCATCGAAATGTCCATAACCAAGTTGTTAGGCTTGGCTACAACATTCCCCCCTTCTTGAAAAGAGTTTGCCCTCAAACTCGGCAACTCTTCAAACTCATCATAGTAAAGCATCTCTTCCCATTGCTTGGGACGTTTAGTAGCCAAAGACCGCAGCAAGGATCCCAAAGTTCTATTAGTCACTTCGGTTGGACCATCCGTTTGAGGATGACTTGAAGTGCTAAAGTTCAATTTCGTGCCCATCTTCCTCCATAATGTAAGCCAAAAATGACTTAGAAATTTTGGATCACGATCACTCACCATGGATTTAGGTACACCATGTAAACGAACAATCTCATTGAAAAACAAGTTAGCAACAGGAGTAGCATCATAAGTTGCATAGGCTGGTTTGTTTGGGAGCATTGAACCGGGAACAAGATCAATTTTGTGTTGTGTGTCACGTTTTGGGGGTAAGCCAAGGGGAATGTCTTCGGGGAAAACATAGGAAAAGGTTTTGAGAAGAGGGGTGAGGAGTGGGTGTGGCTCTTCTTGTGACGGTTTGGAAGGGACATCAAGTTGGCTTAAAATGAATGGTTTGTGAGCTTTATACTCATGCAATTCTGATTTTATGAGAGTGGTAAGGTAAGTAGGGGGTGTGGATATGGGGTGACCGTTTTTGAGGTTTAGGGGGGTAAGAAGTATTTTCTGTCCATCCTTAGTGAAGGAATATGTGTTTTTATACCCATCATGCATCACACGCCTATCAAATAACCAAGGTCTACCAAGTAAAATATGACATGCTGTTGTAGCCAAGCCTAACAACTTGGTTATGGACATTTCTTTGGTTCAAGATGTAGCATCATGTTTTGGTGCTATGCATTCTATCCTTGGGCAGCAAGATATTCAACCCCTTGAATTTCTTGTTGTTCTTATTAACTAGTTTATTCTAGTTCTTTTTATGCTTTGAATAAATTGTAAACTTTAGTCTTATTTTAAGTTTGCAAATTAGCTATATTTTTCTTAGTTATTTTTAGCTGATTTTAGTTCGAAAATTATTGTCACATTCACACAAAAGTACAAGTGCAAAAATACATCAAAATGGCAGCCATTTAAGCTTGGAATCCGAAATTCTTTTACAAGGAATTTCAAAGCTTTAACTTGGGTGTTACAATCAGCATCAATAAGGAGTTACAAGCTTTCAATTGAGTCTTCAAGTGGCCGTTTACTTCAGCCAGCAACTGGTACATTCAAGAGGCGTCCAAGTACATCCTTGACCACATACATTCAAGCTTAATTCAAGGCTTGAAACAAGGAGGAGTTACACTTCACTTGCTGCTTGAATTGGGCGTGAAAAGGGGAGCTGTTACACCTCCAAGTTGCTGCTTGTTGGGCGTGAATCAAGGGGGAGTTATACTCTCTTATTTCAGATTTTATTTGGAGGTTACAAACCACCATTTTCTCTTTGATGTATCTAGTTAAGTAAGGCTTCTTTTATTAATGTATCTAGACAACAAAAGCTGAATTGTACTTAGCTTTAGGCGTGTAACAAGTGAGCTGAAAAGTCACTTAAGTTAGCTTGTACTTAAGGATGCTTGTTCACTATAAATAGCAAGCAAATGTGAATGAAAAAATCAGATTATCTTTCGAACAAAAAAAACTTGTCTTACATTCGTTTCTTGGATTAGAAACAAAAATCTGAAATTCTTGGATTTGGAATTTCGTTTCCTTTGCTTAGTTAGCTAGTTTAGGCTACTAGTTGGCTTGTGATCTTAGGAATCCAAAACGTTTCTTAGTGGTGTGACTGTATCTAAGAAGCCTTTGGTTCTTTAGCCTTATCTATCCCTTGGTTTATCCCTTGTGTATTTCGAGTGTTACTCCAAATATACAACATTTGGCGCTAGAAGGAGGGGGGTCTAGCAAACAAATACCCAAACACAATACCCCAAACACATACCCAAACACAAACCATGGCCGACATCCCACCCCCTAATTGGCAAGAATATGTCAATAAGGTTGCACAAGAGAAAGAAGATATGGAGCAACGAATGCAATATTTGCAAGGTCAGTTAAGAGACCTTTCTATTAAGTTGCGCCATCAAAAAGAGGGTTTTACCAATCAAAGTGATGAAGAAGTGAGTGAATCTAATTTCAATCACAATGATAGACCTTATCATGAAAGAGAAAGGTCACGGCCTAACAATGACATTAAGGCTGACATTCCGGAGTATGATGGCAAACTCGATGCTGATGAGTTTGTAGAATGGCTTAGAACGGTGGAGAGAGTGTTTGATTACAAGCAAACACCGGAAGAAAAGAAGGTGAAAATTGTAGCCTTGAAGTTGAGAAAATATGCCTCAACTTGGTGGGCTAGCGTGTGTGCCAAAAGGGAAAGGCAAGACAAAGAGAAAGTGAGATCGTGGATCAAGATGAAGAAGTTGCTGAAACAAAAGTTTCTTCCCACATACTATGTGCAAGAAAACTTTTCCAAGTTCCACAACCTCAAACAAGGTACAAAATCAGTAGAAGAATATGCTAGGGAGTTTGAAGGGTTTGTCATGAAATGTGGAGTAGAGGAAGATGAACCTCAAACATTGGTGCGCTTTTTGGGAGGGCTTGACCCAAAAATAGCCAATGTGGCCGAACTACATCCTTACTCTACCCTTGAAGAGCTCATTATCTTAGCACATAAGATTGAGCAGCAACAAAAAGCAAGAGGCAAAAGTGAATCATCACGTTTTGCATCTCAAACCTCATTTCCCCAAACAAAGCAAACATCCAATTTCCCACCTTTAAACCCAACGTCCAATCAGCCTACTTCTAAACCACCTTCACAAAACACCCAAGATTCCAACCCAAAACCAGCCCCAAGAAGATGTTTTCGGTGTCAAGGCCTTGGACATTTGGCTAGTGATTGTCCAAATAAAAGGATTGTCACTTTGATTGAGCATGAAGAGGAGGATGAATTAGAAAATGAAGTGGACAGCAACCTTGAGGAGAATGATGAGTATGCGTGTCTTGGACCAGACGAAGGAGAATGCTTGGTGGTTCGACGCACACTAAGCAATATGGTTGGCAAAGAAGGGAGTTTGCAACGTGAGTCAATCTTTCACACTCGTTGCACCATTGGTGGAAAGGTATGTTCATTGATTATTGATGGAGGTAGTTGTACCAATGTAGCTTCACAAGTAATGATAGACAAGCTGAAACTTAAAACCGTTCCTCACCCTAAACCTTATGCGATTCAATGGTTAAATCATGGTAAAGGGATTCAAGTAACACAACAAGTCTTGTTATCATTTAGCATTGGTAAAACTTATGAAGAAGAATTGTGGTGTGATGTTATACCTATGAATGCATGTCATATTTTACTTGGTAGACCTTGGTTATTTGATAGGCGTGTGATGCATGATGGGTATAAAAACACATATTCCTTCACTAAGGATGGACAGAAAATACTTCTTACCCCCCTAAACCTCAAAAACGGTCACCCCAAATCCACACCCCCTACTTACCTTACCACTCTCATAAAATCAGAATTGCATGAGTATAAAGCTCACAAACCATTCATTTTAAGCCAACTTGATGTCCCTTCCAAACCGTCACAAGAAGAGCCACACCCACTCCTCACCCCTCTTCTCAAAACCTTTTCCTATGTTTTCCCCGAAGACATTCCCCATGGCTTACCCCCAAAACGTGACATACAACACAAAATTGATCTTGTTCCCGGATCAATGCTCCCAAACAAACCAGCCTATGCAGCTTATGATGTTACTCATGTTGCTAACTTGTTTTTCAATGAGATTGTTCGTTTACATGGTATACCTAAATCCATGGTGAGTGATCGTGATCCAAAATTTCTAAGTCATTTTTGGCTTACATTATGGAGGAAGATGGGCACGAAATTGAACTTTAGCACTTCAAGTCATCCTCAAACAGATGGTCAAACCGAAGTGACTAATAGAACTTTGGGATCCTTGCTGCGGTCTTTGGCTACTAAACGTCCCAAGCAATGGGAAGAGATGCTTTACTATGATGAGTTTGAAGAGTTGCCGAGTTTGAGGGCAAACTCTTTTCAAGAAGGGGGGAATGTTGTAGCCAAGCCTAACAACTTGGTTATGGACATTTCTTTGGTTCAAGATGTAGCATCATGTTTTGGTGCTATGCATTCTATCCTTGGGCAGCAAGATATTCAACCCCTTGAATTTCTTGTTGTTCTTATTAACTAGTTTATTCTAGTTCTTTTTATGCTTTGAATAAATTGTAAACTTTAGTCTTATTTTAAGTTTGCAAATTAGCTATATTTTTCTTAGTTATTTTTAGCTGATTTTAGTTCGAAAATTATTGTCACATTCACACAAAAGTACAAGTGCAAAAATACATCAAAATGGCAGCCATTTAAGCTTGGAATCCGAAATTCTTTTACAAGGAATTTCAAAGCTTTAACTTGGGTGTTACAATCAGCATCAATAAGGAGTTACAAGCTTTCAATTGAGTCTTCAAGTGGCCGTTTACTTCAGCCAGCAACTGGTACATTCAAGAGGCGTCCAAGTACATCCTTGACCACATACATTCAAGCTTAATTCAAGGCTTGAAACAAGGAGGAGTTACACTTCACTTGCTGCTTGAATTGGGCGTGAAAAGGGGAGCTGTTACACCTCCAAGTTGCTGCTTGTTGGGCGTGAATCAAGGGGGAGTTATACTCTCTTATTTCAGATTTTATTTGGAGGTTACAAACCACCATTTTCTCTTTGATGTATCTAGTTAAGTAAGGCTTCTTTTATTAATGTATCTAGACAACAAAAGCTGAATTGTACTTAGCTTTAGGCGTGTAACAAGTGAGCTGAAAAGTCACTTAAGTTAGCTTGTACTTAAGGATGCTTGTTCACTATAAATAGCAAGCAAATGTGAATGAAAAAATCAGATTATCTTTCGAACAAAAAAAACTTGTCTTACATTCGTTTCTTGGATTAGAAACAAAAATCTGAAATTCTTGGATTTGGAATTTCGTTTCCTTTGCTTAGTTAGCTAGTTTAGGCTACTAGTTGGCTTGTGATCTTAGGAATCCAAAACGTTTCTTAGTGGTGTGACTGTATCTAAGAAGCCTTTGGTTCTTTAGCCTTATCTATCCCTTGGTTTATCCCTTGTGTATTTCGAGTGTTACTCCAAATATACAACACATGCATTCATAGGTATAACATCACACCACAATTCTTCTTCATAAGTTTTACCAATGCTAAATGATAACAAGACTTGTTGTGTTACTTGAATCCCTTTACCATGATTTAACCATTGAATCGCATAAGGTTTAGGGTGAGGAACGGTTTTAAGTTTCAGCTTGTCTATCATTACTTGTGAAGCTACATTGGTACAACTACCTCCATCAATAATCAATGAACATACCTTTCCACCAATGGTGCAACGAGTGTGAAAGATTGACTCACGTTGCAAACTTCCTTCTTTGCCAACCATATTGCTTAGTGTGCGTCGAACCACCAAGCATTCTCCTTCGTCTGGTCCAAGACACGCATACTCATCATTCTCCTCAAGGTTGCTGTCCACTTCATTTTCTAATTCATCCTCCTCTTCATGCTCAATCAAAGTGACAATCCTTTTATTTGGACAATCACTAGCCAAATGTCCAAGGCCTTGACACCGAAAACATCTTCTTGGGGCTGGTTTTGGGTTGGAATCTTGGGTGTTTTGTGAAGGTGGTTTAGAAGTAGGCTGATTGGACGTTGGGTTTAAAGGTGGGAAATTGGATGTTTGCTTTTTTTGGGGAAATGAGGTTTGAGATGCAAAACGTGATGATTCACTTTTGCCTCTTGCTTTTTGTTGCTGCTCAATCTTATGTGCTAAGATAATGAGCTCTTCAAGGGTAGAGTAAGGATGTAGTTCGGCCACATTGGCTATTTTTGGGTCAAGCCCTCCCAAAAAGCGCACCAATGTTTGAGGTTCATCTTCCTCTACTCCACATTTCATGACAAACCCTTCAAACTCCCTAGCATATTCTTCTACTGATTTTGTACCTTGTTCGAGGTTGTGGAACTTGGAAAAGTTTTCTTGCACATAGTATGTGGGAAGAAACTTTTGTTTCAGCAACTTCTTCATCTTGATCCACGATCTCACTTTCTCTTTGTCTTGCCTTTCCCTTTTGGCACACACGCTAGCCCACCAAGTTGAGGCATATTTTCTCAACTTCAAGGCTACAATTTTCACCTTCTTTTCTTCCGGTGTTTGCTTGTAATCAAACACTCTCTCCACCGTTCTAAGCCATTCTACAAACTCATCAGCATCGAGTTTGCCATCATACTCCGGAATGTCAGCCTTAATGTCATTGTTAGGCCGTGACCTTTCTTTTTCATGATAAGGTCTATCATTGTGATTGAAATTAGATTCACTCACTTCTTCATCACTATGATTGGTAAAACCCTCTTTTTGATGGCGCAACTTAATAGAAAGGTCTCTTAACTGACCTTGCAAATATTGCATTCGTTGCTCCATATCTTCTTTCTCTTGTGCAACCTTATTGACATATTCTTGCCAATTAGGGGGTGGGATGTCGGCCATGGTTTGTGTTTGGGTATGTGTTTGGGGTATTGTGTTTGGGTATTTGTTTGCTAGACCCCCTCCTTCTAGCGCCAAATGTTGTATATTTGGAGTAACACTCGAAATACACAAGGGATAAACCAAGGGATAGATAAGGCTAAAGAACCAAAGGCTTCTTAGATACAGTCACACCACTAAGAAACGTTTTGGATTCCTAAGATCACAAGCCAACTAGTAGCCTAAACTAGCTAACTAAGCAAAGGAAACGAAATTCCAAATCCAAGAATTTCAGGTTTTTGTTTCTAATCCAAGAAACGAATGTAAGACAAGTCTTTTTTGTTTGCAATAATCTGATTTTTCATTCACATTTGCTTGCTATTTATAGTGAGCAAACATCTTAAGTACAAGCTGAATTAAGTGGCTTTTAGCTCACTTGTTACACGTCCAAACTAAGTACATATCAGTTTTTGTAGCCTAGATACATTAATAAAAGAAGCCTTACTTAACTAGATACATCAAGAGCAAATGACGGTTTGTAACCTCCAAATTATGAGTGAAATAAAATCAGAAACAAGAGAGTATAACCCCCCCTTGATTCACGCCAATCAAAGCAGCAACTTGGAGTTGTAACGGCTCCCCTTTTCACGCCCAAATTCAAACAGCAAGTGAAGTGTAACTCCCCCTTGTTTCAAGCCTTGAATCAAGCTTGAATGTATGTAGACAAGGATGTACTTGGACGCCTCTTGAATGTACCCATTGCTGGCTGAAATAAACGGCCACTTGAAGGCTCATTTTAAAGCTTGTAACTCCTCATTGAAGCTGATTGTAACACCCAAGTTAAAGCCTTAAAATACCTCCAAATTAGTTTCGGATTTTATGCCTTCTTCACAAGCTTAAACGGCTGCTTTTGTGATGCATCTTGATCTTGTACTTGATGTGTGAATATTTTCGAACTATAATCAGCTAAAAATAACTAAGAAAAATATAACTAATTTGCAAACTTAAAATAAGACTAAAGTTTACAATTTATTCAAAGCATAAAAAGAACTAGAACAAACTAGTTAATAAGAACAACAAGAAATTCAAGGGGTTGAATATCTTGCTGCCCAAGGATAGAATGCATAGCACCAAAACATGATGCTACATCTTGAACCATCGAAATGTCCATAACCAAGTTGTTAGGCTTGGCTACAACACTATTTGAATCAAATGAAAGTCAAATACATTCTACAAAGCTAATTGAATCAAATGAAAGTCAAACACATTCAAACAAAGCTATTTGAATCAAATGTAAGTCAAATATGTTCTACAAAGCTAATTGTATCAAATGAAAGTCAAACGCAATCAAATAAAGCTATTTGAGTCAAAGGAAAGTCAAACACATTCAAACAAAGTTGTTTAAATTAAATTAAAGTGAAATGTATGCTACAAAGCTAATTGAATCAAATGAAAGTTAAATGCATTCAAACAAAGCTATTTGAATGAAATGAGAGTGAAATACATTCTACAAAGCTAATTGAATCAAATGAAAGTTAAACACATTCCAACAAAGCTAATTGAATCAAATGTGAGTCAAATACATTCAACAAAGCTAATTGAATCAAATGAAAGTCAAACACATTCAAACAAAGCTAATTGAATCAAATGAAAGTCAAGCACATTCAAACAAAGCTATTTTAATCAAATGAAAGTCAAATACATTCTACAAAGCTAATTGAATCAAATGAAAGTCAAACACATTCAAATAAAGCTATTTGAATCAAATGAAAGTCAAATACATTCTACAAAGCTAATTGAATTAAATGAAAGCCAAACACATTCAAACAAAGCAATTTGAATCAAAGGAGAGTCAAATAAATTCAAACAAAGCTAATTAAATCAAATAAAAGTAAAATACATTCGACAAAGCTAATTGAATCAAATGAAAGTCAAACACATTCAAACAAAGCCTTTTAAATCAAATGAAAGTGAAACACATTCAAAAAAAGCTTTTTAATTTAAATGAAAGTCAAACACATTCTAACAAAGCTATATAAATCAAATGAAAGTGAAATGCATTCTACAAAGAAAATTGATCTAAATGAAATTCAAACACATTCAAACAAAGCTATTTGAATCAAATGACAGTCAAACACATTCTACAAAGCTAATTGAATCAATTGAAAGTCAAACACATTCAAACAAAGCTATTTGAATCAAATGAAAGTCAAATACATTCTACAATGCTAATTGAATCAAATGAAAGTCAAACACATTTAAACAAAGCTAATTGAATCAAATGAAAGTCAGACACATTGAAACAAAGCTATTTTAATAAAATGAATGTCAAATACATTCTACAAAGCTAATTGAATCAAATAAAAGTCAAACACATTCAAACAAAGCTATTTGAAGAAAAATGAAAGTCAAATACATTCTACAAAGCAAATTGAATCAAATGAAAGTCAAACACATTCAAACAAATTTAATTAAATCAAATAAAAGTCAAATACATTCTACAAAGCTAATTGAATCATATAAAAGTCAAATACATTCAAACAAAGCTAATTGAATCAAATGGAAGTCAAATACATTCTACAAATCTAATTGAATTAAATTAAAGTCAAACACATTCAAAACAAGCTAATTGAATTTAACGAAAGTCAAACACATTCAAACAAAGCTTTCGAATCAAGTGAAAGTCAAATACATTCTACAAAGCTAATTGAAACAAATGAAAGTCAAACACATTCAAACAAAGCTATTTGAATCAAATGAAAGTCAAATACATTCTACTAAGCTAATTGAATCAAATGAAAGTCAAACACATTCAAACAAAGCTATTTGAATCAAATGGCAGTTAAATACATTCTACAAAGCTAATTGTATCAAATGAAAGTCAAACACATTCAAACAAAGCTATTTGAATCAAATGAAAGTGAAATGCATTCTACAAAGCTATTTGAATCAAATGAGAATCAAATACATTCAAACAAAGCTAATTAAATCAAATAAAAGTCAAATACATTCTACAAAGCTAATTGAATCAAATGAAAGTCAAACACATTCAAACAAAGCTAATTGAATCAACTGAAAGTCAAATACATTCAACAAAGCAAATTGAATCAAATGAAAGTCAAACACATTTAACTAAAGCTAATTGAATCAAATGAAAGTCAAACATATTCAAACAAAGCAATTTTAATCAAATGAATGTCAAATACGTTCAACAAAGCTAATTGAATCAAATGAAAGTCAAACACATTCAAACAAAGCTAATTAAATCAAATAAAAGTCAAATACATTCTACAAAGCTAATTGAATCATATAAAAGTCAAATACATTCAAACAAAGCTAATTGAATCAAATGGAAGTCAAATACATTCTACAAAGCTAATTGAATTAAATGAAAGTCAAACACATTCAAACAAAGCTAAATGAATCTTATAAAAGTTAAATACATTCAAACAAAGCTATTTGAATCAAATGAGAGTCAAATACATTAAAACAAAGCTAATTAAATCAAATAAAAGTCTAATACATTCTACAAAGCTAATTGAATTAAATTAAAGTCAAACACATTCAAACAAAGCTAATTGAATCAAATGAAAGTCAAACACATTCAAACAAAGATTTCGAATCAAATGAAAGTCAAATACATTCTACAAAGCTAACTGAATCAAATGAAAGTCAAACACATTCAAACAATGCTATTTTAATAAAATGAATGTCTAATACATTCTACAAAGCTAATTGAATCAAATGAAAGTCAAACACATTCAAATAAAGCTATTTGAATCAAATGAAAGTCAAATACATTCTATAAAGCTAATTGAATCAAATAAAAGTTAAACGCATTCAAACAAAGCTATTTGAATCAAATGGCAGTTAAATACATTCTACAAAGCTAATTGTATCAAATGAAAGTCAAACACATTCAAACAAAGCTATTTGAATCAAATGAAAGTGAAATGCATTCTACAAAGCTATTTGAATCAAATGAGAGTCAAATACATTCAAACAAAGCTAATTAAATCAAATAAAAGTCAAATACATTCTACAAAGCTAATTGAATCAAATGAAAGTCAAACACATTCAAACAAAGCTAATTGAATCAACTGAAAGTCAAATACATTCAACAAAGCAAATTGAATCAAATGAAAGTCAAACACATTCAACTAAAGCTAATTGAATCAAATGAAAGTCAAACATATTCAAACAAAGCAATTTTAATCAAATGAATGTCAAATACGTTCAACAAAGCTAATTGAATCAAATGAAAGTCAAACACATTCAAACAAAGCTAATTAAATCAAATAAAAGTCAAATACATTCTACAAAGCTAATTGAATCATATAAAAGTCAAATACATTCAAACAAAGCTAATTGAATCAAATGGAAATCAAATACATTCTACAAAGCTAATTGAATTAAATGAAAGTCAAACACATTCAAACAAAGCTAATTGAATCTTATAAAAGTCAAATACATTCAAACAAAGCTATTTGAATCAAATGAGAGTCAAATACATTAAAACAAAGCTAATTAAATCAAATAAAAGTCTAATACATTCTACAAAGCTAATTGAATTAAATTAAAGTCAAACACATTCAAACAAAGCTAATTGAATCAAATGAAAGTCAAACACATTCAAACAAAGATTTCGAATCAAATGAAAGTCAAATACATTCTACAAAGCTAATTGAATCAAATGAAAGTTAAACACATTTAAATAAAGCTATTTGAATCAAATGAAAGTCAAATACATTCTACAAAGTTAATTGAATCAAATGAAAGTAAAACACATTCTAACAAAGCTAATTAAATCAAAAAAAAGTCAAATACATTCTACAAAGCTAATTGAATCTTATAAAAGTCAAATACATTCAAACAAAGCTAATTGAATCAAATGAAAGTCAAACACATTCAAACAAAACTAATTAAATCAAATAAAAGTCAAATACATTCTACAAAGCTAATTGAATCATATAAAAGTCAAATACATTCAAACAAAGCTAATTGAATAAAATGGAAGTCAAATACATTCTACAAAGCTAATTGAATCAAATGAAAGTTAAACGCAATCAAACAAAGCTATTTGAATCAAATGAAAGTCAAACACATTCAAACAAAGCTAATTGAATCAAATGAAAGTCAAATACATTCAACAAAGCTAATTGAATCAAATGAAAGTCAAACACATTCAAACAAAGCTAATTGAATCAAATGAAAGTCAAGCACATTCAAACAAAGCTATTTTAATCGAATGAAAGTCAATTACATTCTACAAAGCTAATTGAATCAAATGAAAGTCAAACACATTCAAACAAAGCTATTTGAATCAAATGAAAGTCAAACACATTCAAACAAAGCTATTTTAATCAAATGAGAGTCAAATACATTAAAACAAAGCTAATTAAATCAAATAAAAGTCTAATACATTCTACAAAGCTAATTGAATTAAATTAAAGTCAAACACATTCAAACAAAGCTAATTGAATCAAATGAAAGTCAAACACATTCAAACAAAGATTTCGAATCAAATGAAAGTCAAATACATTCTACAAAGCAAATTGAATCAAATGAAAGTCAAACACATTCAAATAAAGCTATTTCAATCAAATGAAAGTCAAATACATTCTACAAAGCTAATTGAATCAAATGAAAGTCAAACACATTCAAACAAAGCTATTTGAATCAAATGAGAGTCAAATAAATTTAAACAAAGCTAATTAAATCAAATAAAAGTAAAATACATTCTACAAAGCTAATTGAATCAAATGAAAGTGAAACACATTTAAACAAAGCCTTTTAAATCAAATGAAAGTCAAACACATTCAAAAAAAGCTTTTTAATTTAAATGAAAGTCAAACACATTCAAACAAAGCTATATAAATCAAATGAAAGTGAAATGCATTCTACAAAGCAAATTGAATTAAATTAAATTCAAACACATTCAAACAAAGCTTTTTGAATCAAATGACAGTAAAATACATTCTACAAAGCTAATTGAATCAAATGAACGTCAAACACATTCAAACAAAGTTATTTGAATCAAATGAAAGTCAAATACATTCTAGAAAGCTAATTGAATCAAATGAAAGTCAAAGACATTCAAACAAAGCTAATTGAATCAAATGAAAGTCAACAACATTCAAACAAAGCTAATTGAATCAAATGAAAGTCACACACATTCAAACAAAGCTATTTTAATTAAATGAATGTCAAATACATTCTACAAAGCTAATTGAATTAAATGAAAGTCAAACTCATTCAAACAAAGCTATTTGAAGAAAATGAAAGTCAAATACATTCTACAAAGCAAATTGAAACAAATGAAAGTCAAACACAGTCAAACAAAGTTATTTGACTCAAAGGAAAGTCAAATACATTCTACAAAGCTAATTGAATCAAATGAAAGTCAAACACATTCAAACAAAGGTATTTGTATCAAATGTAAGTCAAATACGTTCTACAAAGCTAATTGTATCAAATGAAAGTCAAACACAATCAAATAAAGCTATTTGAGTCAAATGAAAGTCAAACACATTCAAACAAAGTTGTTTAAATTAAATTAAAGTGAAATGTATGCTACAAAGCTAATTGAATCAAATGAAAATTAAACGCATTCAAACAAAGCTATTTGAATCAAATGAGAGTCAAATACATTCTACAAAGCTAATTGAATCAAATGAAAGTCTAACACATTCAAACAAAGCTAATTGAATCGAATGAGAGTCAAATACATTCAACAAAGCTAATTGAATCAAATGAAAGTCAAACACATTCAAACTAAGCTAATTGAATCAAATGAAAGTCAAACACATTCAAACAAAGCTATTTTAATCAAATGAAAGTCAAATACATTCTACAAAGCTAATTGAATAAAATGAAAGTAAAACACATTCAAACAAAGCTATTTGAATCAAATAAAAGTCAAACACATTTAAACAATGCTATTTGAATCAAATGAGAGTCAAATACATTAAAACAAAGCTAATTAAATCAAATAAAATTCTAATACATTCTACAAAGCTAATTGAATTAAATTAAAGTCAAACACATTCAAACAAAGCTAATTGAATCAAATGAAAGTCAAACACATTCAAACAAAGATTTTGAATCAAATGAAAGTCAAATACATTCTACAAAGCTAATTGAGTCAAATGAAAGTCAATACCATTCAAATAAAGCTATTTGAATCAAATGAAAGTCAAATACATTCTACAAAGTTAATTGAATCAAATGAAAGTAAAACACATTCTAACAAAGCTAATTAAATCAAAAAAAAGTCAAATACATTCTACAAAGCTAATTGAATCTTATAAAAGTCAAATACATTCAAACAAAGCTAATTGAATCAAATGAAAGTCAAACACATTCAAACAAAACTAATTAAATCAAATAAAAGTCAAATACATTCTACAAAGCTAATTGAATCATATAAAAGTCAAATACATTCAAACAAAGCTAATTGAATAAAATGGAAGTCAAATACATTCTACAAAGCTAATTGAATCAAATGAAAGTTAAACGCAATCAAACAAAGCTATTTGAATCAAATGAAAGTCAAACACATTCAAACAAAGCTAATTGAATCAAATGAAAGTCAAATACATTCAACAAAGCTAATTGAATCAAATGAAAGTCAAACACATTCAAACAAAGCTAATTGAATCAAATGAAAGTCAAGCACATTCAAACAAAGCTATTTTAATCGAATGAAAGTCAATTACATTCTACAAAGCTAATTGAATCAAATGAAAGTCAAACACATTCAAACAAAGCTATTTGAATCAAATGAAAGTCAAACACATTCAAACAAAGCTATTTTAATTAAATGAATGTCAAATACATTCTACAAAGCTAATTAAATCAAATGAAAGTCAAACACATTCAAATAAAGCTATTTGAATCAAATGAAAGTCAAATACATTCTACAAAGCTAATTGAATCAAATGAAAGTCAAACACATTCAAACAAAGCTATTTGAATCAAATGAGAGTCAAATAATTTCAAACAAAGCTAATTAAATCAAATAAAAGTAAAATACATTCTACAAAACTAATTGCGTCAAATGAAAGTCAAACACATTCAAACAAAGCCTTTTAAATCAACTGAAAGTCAAACACATTCAAAAAAAGGTTTTTAATTTAAATGATAGTGAAACACATTCAAACAAAGTTATATAAATCAACTGAAAGTGAAATGCATTCTACAAAGCAAATTGAATTAAATGAAATTCAAACACATTCAAACAAAGCTATTTTAATCAAATGAAAGTCAAATACATTCTACAAAGCTAATTGAATCAAATGAAAGTGAAACACATTTAAACAAAGCCTTTTAATTCAAATGAAAGTCAAACACATTCAAAAAAAGCTTTTTAATTTAAATGAAAGTCAAACACATTCAAACAAAGCTATATAAATCAAATGAAAGTGAAATGCATTCCACAAAGCAAATTGAATTAAATTAAATTCAAACACATTCAAACAAAGCTTTTTGAATCAAATGACAGTAAAATACATTCTACAAAGCTAATTGAATCAAATGAAAGTCAAACACATTCAAACAAAGTTATTTGAATCAAATGAAAGTCAAATACATTCTACAAAGCTAATTGAATCAAATGAAAGTCAAAGACATTCAAACAAAGCTAATTGAATCAAATGAAAGTCAACAACATTCAAACAAAGCTAATTGAATCAAATGAAAGTCAAACACATTCAAACAAAGCTATTTTAATTATATGAATGTCAAATACATTCTACAAAGCTAATTGAATTAAATGAAAGTCAAACACATTCAAACAAAGCTATTTGAAGAAAATGAATGTCAAATACATTCTACAAAGCAAATTGAAACAAATGAAAGTCAAACACAGTCAAACAAAGTTATTTGACTCAAATGAAAGTCAAATACATTCTACAAAGCTAATTGAATCAAATGAAAGTCAAACACATTCAAACAAAGCTATTTGTATCAAATGTAAGTCAAATACGTTCTACAAAGCTAATTGTATCAAATGAAAGTCAAACACAATCAAATAAAGCTATTTGAGTCAAATGAAAGTCAAACACATTCAAACAAAGTTGTTTAAATTAAATTAAAGTGAAATGTATGCTACAAAGCTAATTGAATCAAATGAAAGTTAAACGCATTCAAACAAAGCTATTTGAATCAAATGAGAGTCAAATACATTCTACAAAGCTAATTGAATCAAATGAAAGTCAAACACATTCAAACAAAGCTATTTTAATCAAATGAAAGTCAAATACATTCTACAAAGCTAATTGAATCAAATGAAAGTAAAACACATTCAAACAAAGCTATTTGAATCAAATAAAAGTCAAACACATTTAAACAATGCTATTTGAATCAAATGAGAGTCAAATACATTAAAACAAAGCTAATTAAATCAAATAAAAGTCTAATACATTCTACAAAGCTAATTGAATTAAATTAAAGTCAAACACATTCAAACAAAGCTAATTGAATCAAATGAAAGTCAAACACATTCAAACAAAGATTTTGAATCAAATGAAAGTCAAATACATTCTACAAAGCTAATTGAATCAAATGAAAGTCAAACACATTAAAATAAAGCTATTTGAATCAAATGAAAGTCAAATACATTCTACAAAGTTAATTGAATCAAATGAAAGTAAAACACATTCTAACAAAGCTAATTAAATCAAAAAAAAGTCAAATACATTCTACAAAGCTAATTGAATCTTATAAAAGTCAAATACATTCAAACAAAGCTAATTGAATCAAATGAAAGTCAAACACATTCAAACAAAACTAATTAAATCAAATAAAAGTCAAATACATTCTACAAAGCTAATTGAATCATATAAAAGTCAAATACATTGAAACAAAGCTAATTGAATAAAATGGAAGTCAAATACATTCTACAAAGCTAATTGAATCAAATGAAAGTTAAACGCAATCAAACAAAGCTATTTGAATCAAATGAAAGTCAAACACATTCAAACAAAGCTAATTGAATCAAATGAAAGTCAAATACATTCAACAAAGCTAATTGAATCAAATGAAAGTCAAACACATTCAAACAAAGCTAATTGAATCAAATGAAAGTCAAGCACATTCAAACAAAGCTATTTTAATCGAATGAAAGTCAATTACATTCTACAAAGCTAATTGAATCAAATGAAAGTCAAACACATTCAAACAAAGCTATTTGAATCAAATGAAAGTCAAACACATTCAAACAAAGCTATTTTAATCAAATGAGAGTCAAATACATTAAAACAAAGCTAATTAAATCAAATAAAAGTCTAATACATTCTACAAAGCTAATTGAATTAAATTAAAGTCAAACACATTCAAACAAAGCTAATTAAATCAAATGAAAGTCAAACACATTCAAACAAAGATTTCGAATCAAATGAAAGTCAAATACATTCTAAAAAGCAAATTGAATCAAATGAAAGTCAAACACATTCAAATAAAGCTATTTCAATCAAATGAAAGTCAAATACATTCTACAAAGCTAATTGAATCAAATGAAAGTCAAACACATTCAAACAAAGCTATTTGAATCAAATGAGAGTCAAATAAATTTAAACAAAGCTAATTAAATCAAATAAAAGTAAAATACATTCTACAAAGCTAATTGAATCAAATGAAAGTGAAACACATTTAAACAAAGCCTTTTAAATCAAATGAAAGTCAAACACATTCAAAAAAAGCTTTTTAATTTAAATGAAAGTCAAACACATTCAAACAAAGCTATATAAATCAAATGAAAGTGAAATGCATTCTACAAAGCAAATTGAATTAAATTAAATTCAAACACATTCAAACAAAGCTTTTTGAATCAAATGACAGTAAAATACATTCTACAAAGCTAATTGAATCAAATGAAAGTCAAACACATTCAAACAAAGTTATTTGAATCAAATGAAAGTCAAATACATTCTACAAAGCTAATTGAATCAAATGAAAGTCAAAGACATTCAAACAAAGCTAATTGAATCAAATGAAAGTCAACAACATTCAAACAAAGCTAATTGAATCAAATGAAAGTCAAACACATTCAAACAAAGCTATTTTAATTAAATGAATGTCAAATACATTCTACAAAGCTAATTGAATTAAATGAAAGTCAAACACATTCAAACAAAGCTATTTGAAGAAAATGAATGTCAAATACATTCTACAAAGCAAATTGAAACAAATGAAAGTCAAACACAGTCAAACAAAGTTATTTGACTCAAATGAAAGTCAAATACATTCTACAAAGCTAATTGAATCAAATGAAAGTCAAACACATTCAAACAAAGCTATTTGTATCAAATGTAAGTCAAATACGTTCTACAAAGCTAATTGTATCAAATGAAAGTCAAACACAATCAAATAAAGCTATTTGAGTCAAATGAAAGTCAAACACATTCAAACAAAGTTGTTTAAATTAAATTAAAGTGAAATGTATGCTACAAAGCTAATTGAATCAAATGAAAGTTAAACGCATTCAAACAAAGCTATTTGAATCAAATGAGAGTCAAATACATTCTACAAAGCTAATTGAATCAAATGAAAGTCTAACACATTCAAACAAAGCTAATTGAATCGAATGAGAGTCAAATACATTCAACAAAGCTAATTGAATCAAATGAAAGTCAAACACATTCAAACTAAGCTAATTGAATCAAATGAAAGTCAAACACATTCAAACAAAGCTATTTTAATCAAATGAAAGTCAAATACATTCTACAAAGCTAATTGAATCAAATGAAAGTAAAACACATTCAAACAAAGCTATTTGAATCAAATAAAAGTCAAACCACATTTAAACAATGCTATTTGAATCAAATGAGAGTCAAATACATTAAAACAAAGCTAATTAAATCAAATAAAAGTCTAATTCATTCTACAAAGCTAATTGAATTAAATTAAAGTCAAACACATTCAAACAAAGCTAATTAAATCAAATGAAAGTCAAACACATTCAAACAAAGATTTTGAATCAAATGAAAGTCAAATACATTCTACAAAGCTAATTGAATCAAATGAAAGTCAAACACATTCAAATAAAGCTATTTGAATCAAATGAAAGTCAAATACATTCTACAAAGCTAATTGGATCAAATGAAAGCCAAACACATTCAAACAAAGCAATTTGAATCAAAGGAGAGTCAAATAAATTCAAACAAAGCTAATTAAATCAAATAAAAGTAAAATACATTCTACAAAGCTAATTGAATCAAATGAGAGTCAAACACATTCAAACAAAGCCTTTTAAATCAAATGAAAGTGAAACACATTCAAAAAAAGCTTTTTAATTTAAATGAAAGTCAAACACATTCAAACAAAGCTATATAAATCAAATGAAAGTGAAATGCATTCTACAAAGCAAATTGATCTAAATGAAATTCTAACACATTCAAACAAAGCTATTTGAATCAAATGACAGTCAAACACATTCTACAAAGCTAATTGAATCAATTGAAAGTCAAACACATTCAAACAAAGCTATTTGAATCAAATGAAAGTCAAATACATTCTACAAAGCTAATTGAATCAAATGAAAGTCAAACACATTCAAACAAAGCTAATTGAATCAAATGAAAGTCAGACACATTCAAACAAAGCTATTTTAATAAAATGAATGTCAAATACATTCTACAAAGCTAATTGAATCAAATGAAAGTCAAACACATTCAAACAAAGCTATTTGAAGAAAATGAAAGTCAAATACATTCTACAAAGCAAATTGAATCAAATAAAAGTCAAACACAGTCAAACAAAGTTATTTGATTCAAATGAAAGTCAAATACATTCTACAAAGCTAATTGAATCAAATGAAAGTCAAACACATTCAAACAAAGCTAATTAAATAAAATAAAAGTCAAATACATTCTACAAAGCTAATTGAATCATATAAAAGTCAAATACATTCAAACAAAGCTAATTGAATCAAATGGAAGTCCAATACATTCTACAAAGCTAATTGAATTAAATTAAAGTCAAACACCTTCAAAACAAGCTAATTGAATTTAACGAAAGTCAAACACATTCAAACAAAGCTTTCGAATCAAGTGAAAACCAATACATTCTACAAAGCTAATTGAAACAAATGAAAGTCAAACACATTCAAACAAAGCTATTTGAATCAAATGAAAGTCAAATACATTCTACTAAGCTAATTGAATCAAATGAAAGTCAAACACATTTAAACAAAGCTATTTAAATCAAATGGCAGTCAAATACATTCTACAAAGGTAATTGTATCAAATGAAAGTCAAACACATTCAAACAAAGCTATTTGAATCAAATGAAAGTTAAATGCATTCTACAAAGCAAATTGAATCAAATGAAAGTCAAACACAGTCAAACAAAGTTATTTGATTCAAATGAAAGTCAAATACATTCAACAAAGCAAATTGAATCAAATGAAAGTCAAACACATTCAACTAAAGCTAATTGAATCAAATGAAAGTCAAACATATTCAAACAAAGCAATTTTAATCAAATGAATGTCAAATACGTTCAACAAAGCTAATTGTATGAAATGAATGTCAAACACATTCAAATAAAGCTATTTGAATCAAATGAAAGTCAAATACATTCTACAAAGCTAATTGAATCAAATGAAAGTCAAACACATTCAAACAAAGCTATTTGAATCAAATGTAAGTCAAATACGTTCTACAAAGCTAATTGTATCAAATGAAAGTCAAACGCAATCAAATAAAGCTATTTGAGTCAAACGAAAGTCTAACACATTCAAACAAAGTTGTTTAAATTAAATTAAAGTGAAATGTATGCTACAAAGCTAATTGAATCAAATGAAAGTTAAACGCTCTCAAACAAAGCTATTTGAATCAAATGAGAGTGAAATACATTCTACAAAGCTAATTAAATCAAATGAAAGTTAAACACATTCCAACAAAGCTAATTGAATCAAATGAGAGTCAAATACATTCAACAAAGCTAATTGAATCAAATGAAAGTCAAACACATTCAAACAAAGCTAATTGAATCAAATGAAAGTCAAGCACATTCAAACAAAGCTATTTTAATCAAATGAAAGTCAAATACATTCTACAAAGCTAATTGAATCAAATGAAAGTCAAACACATTCAAATAAAGCTATTTGAATCAAATGAAAGTCAAATACATTCTACAAAGCTAATTGAATCAAATGAAAGCCAAACACATTCAAACAAAGCAATTTGAATCAAAGGAGAGTCAAATAAATTCAAACAAAGCTATTTAAATCAAATAAAAGTAAAATACATTCGACAAAGCTAATTGAATCAAATGAAAGTCAAACACATTCAAACAAAGCCTTTTAAATCAAATGAAAGTGAAACACATTCAAAAAAAGCTTTTTAATTTAAATGAAAGTCAAACACATTCAAACAAAGCTATATAAATCAAATGAAAGTGAAATGCATTCTACAAAGCAAATTGATCTAAATGAAATTCAAACACATTCAAACAAAGCTATTTGAATCAAATGACAGTCAAACACATTCTACAAAGCTAATTGAATCAATTGAAAGTCAAACACATTCAAACAAAGCTATTTGAATCAAATGAAAGTCAAATACATTCTACAATGCTAATTGAATCAAATGAAAGTCAAACACATTCAAACAAAGCTAATTGAATCAAATGAAAGTCAGACACATTCAAACAAAGCTATTTTAATAAAATGAATGTCAAATACATTCTACAAAGCTAATTGAATCAAATGAAAGTCAAACACATTCAAACAAAGCTATTTGAAGAAAATGAAAGTCAAATACATTCTACAAAGCAAATTGAATCAAATGAAAGTCAAACACATTCAAACAAATTTAATTAAATCAAATAAAAGTCAAATACATTCTACAAAGCTAATTGAATCATATTAAAGTCAAATACATTCAAACAAAGCTAATTGAATCAAATGGAAGTCAAATACATTCTAAAAAGCTAATTGAATTAAATTAAAGTCAAACACATTGAAAACAAGCTAATTGAATTTAACGAAAGTCAAACACATTCAAACAAAGCTTTCGAATCAAGTGAAAGTCAAATACATTCTACAAAGCTAATTGAAACAAATGAAAGTCAAACACATTCAAACAAAGCTATTTGAATCAAATGAAAGTCAAATACATTCTACTAAGCTAATTGAATCAAATGAAAGTCAAACACATTCAAACAAAGCTATTTGAATCAAATGGCAGTCAAATACATTCTACAAAGCTAATTGTATCAAATGAAAGTCAAACACATTCAAACAAAGCTATTTGAATCAAATGAAAGTGAAATGCATTCTACAAAGCTATTTGAATCAAATGAGAGTCAAATACATTCAAACAAAGCTAATTAAATCAAATAAAAGTCAAATACATTCTACAAAGCTAATTGAATCAAATGAAAGTCAAACACATTCAAACAAAGCTAATTGAATCAACTGAAAGTCAAATACATTCAACAAAGCAAATTGTATCAAATGAAAGTCAAACACATTCAACTAAAGCTAATTGAATCAAATGAAAGTCAAACATATTCAAACAAAGCAATTTTAATCAAATGAATGTCAAATACGTTCAACAAAGCTAATTGTATCAAATGAATGTTAAACACATTCAAACAAAGCTATTTGAATCAAATATAAGTCAAATACGTTCTACAAAGCTAATTGTATCAAATGAAAGTCAAACGCAATCAAATAAAGCTATTTCAGTCAAATGAAAGTCAAACACATTCAAACAAAGTTGTTTAAATTAAATTAAAGTGAAATGTATGCTACAAAGCTAATTGAATCAAATGAAAGTTAAACGCATTCAAACAAAGCTATTTGAATCAAATGAGAGTGAAATACATTCAACAAAGCTAATTGAATCAAATGAAAGTCAAACACATTCAAACAAAGCTAATTGAATCAAATGAAAGTCAAGCACATTCAAACAAAGCTATTTTAATCAAATGAAAGTCAAATACATTCTACCAAGCTAATTGAATCAAATAAAAGTAAAACACATTCAAACAAAGCTATTTGAATCAAATGAAAGTCAAACACATTCAAACAAAGCTATTTGAATCAAATGAGAGTCAAATACATTAAAACAAAGCTAATTAAATCAAATAAAAGTCTAATACATTCTACAAAGCTAATTGAATTAAATTAAAGTCAAACACATTCAAACAAAGCTAATTGAATCAAATGAAAGTCAAACACATTCAAACAAAGATTTCGAATCAAATGAAAGTCAAATACATTCTACAAAGCTAATTGAATCAAATGAAAGTCAAACACATTCAAATAAAGCTATTTGAATTAAATGAATGTCAAATACATTCTACAAAGCTAATTGAATCAAATGAAAGTCAAACACATTCAAACAAAGCAATTTGAATCAAAGGAGAGTCAAATAAATTCAAACAAAGCTAATTAAATCAAATAAAAGTAAAATACATTCTACAAAGCTAATTGAATCAAATGAAAGTCAAACACATTCAAACAAAGCCTTTAAAATCAAATGAAAGTCAAACACATTCAAAAAAAGCTTTTTAATTTAAATGAAAGTCAAACACATTCAAAAAAGCTATATAAATCAAATGAAAGTGAAATGCATTCTACAAAGCAAATTAATCTAAATGAAATTCAAACACATTCAAACAAAGCTATTTGAATCAAATGACAGTCAAACACATTCTACAAAGCTAATTGAATCAATTGAAAGTCAAACAAATTCAAACAAAGCTATTTGAATCAAATGAAAGTCAAATACATTCTACAAAGCTAATTGAATCAAATGAAAGTCAAACACATTCAAACAAAGCTAATTGAATCAAATGAAAGTCAAACACATTCAAACAAAGCTATTTCAATAAAATGAATGTCAAATGCATTCTACAAAGCTAATTGAATCAAATGAAAGTCAAACACATTCAAACAAAGCTATTTGAAGAAAATGAAAGTCAAATACATTCTACAAAGCAAATTGAATCAAATAAAAGTCAAACACAGTCAAACAAAGTTATTTGATTCAAATGAAAGCCAAATACATTCAACAAAGCTAATTGAATTAAATGAAAGTCAAACACATTCAAACAAAGCTAATTAAATCAAATAAAAGTCAAATACATTCTACAAAGCTAATTGAATCATATAAAAGTCAAATACATTCAAACAAAGCTAATTGAATCAAATGGAAGTCAAATACATTCTACAAAGCTAATTGAATTAAATTAAAGTCAAACACATTCAATACAAGCTAATTGAATTTAACGAAAGTCAAACACATTCAAACAAAGCTTTCGAATCAAGTGAAAGTCAAATACATTCTACAAAGCTAATTGAAACAAATGAAAGTCAAACACATTCAAACAAAGCTATTTGAATCAAATGAAAGTCAAATACATTCAAACAAAGCTATTTTAATAAAATGAATGTCAAATACATTCTACAAAGCTAATTGAATCAAATGAAAGTCAAACACATTCAAACAAAGCTATTTGAAGAAAATGAAAGTCAAATACATTCTACAAAGCAAATTGAATCAAATGAAAGTCAAACACAGTCAAACAAAGTTATTTGATTCAAATGAAAGTCAAATACATTCTACAAAGCTAATTGAATCAAATGAAAGTCAAACACATTCAAACAAAGCTAATTAAATCAAATAAAAGTCAAATACATACTACAAAGCTAATTGAATCATATAAAAGTCAAATACATTCAAACAAAGATAATTGAATCAAAAGGAAGTCAAATACATTCTTCAAAGCTAATTGAATTAAATTAAAGTCAAACACATTCAAAACAAGCTAATTGAATTTAACGAAAGTCAAACACATTCAAACAAAGCGAATTAAATCAAATAAAAATCAAATACATTCTACAAAGCTAATTGAATCAAATGAAAGTCAAACACATTCAAAAAAAGCTAATTGAATCAACTGAAAGTCAAATACATTCAAACAAAGCAAATTGAATCAAATGAAAGTCAAACACATTCAACTAAAGCTAATTGAATCAAATGAAAGTCAAACACATTCAAATAAAGCTATTTGAATCAAATGAAAGTCAAACGCATTCAAACAAAGTTATTTAAATCAAATGAAAGTTAAACGCATTCAAACAAAGCTATTTGAATCAAATGAAAGTTAAACGCATTCAAACAAAGCTATTTGAATCAAATGAGAATCAAATACATTATACAAAGCTAATTGAATCAAATGAAAGTCAAACACATTCAAACAAAGCTAATTGAATCAAATGAAAGTCAAATTCATTCAACAAAGCTAATTGAATCAAATAAAAGTCAAACACATTCAAACAAAGCTAATTGAATCAAATGAAAGTCAAACACATTCAAACAAAGCTATTTGAATCAAATGAAAGTCAAACACATTCAAACAAAGCTATTTGAATCAAATGAGAGTCAAATACATACAAACGAAGGTAATTAAATCAAATAAAAGTATAATACATTCTACAAAGCTAATTGAATTAAATTAAAGTCAAACACATTCAAACAAAGCTAATTTAATCAAATGAAAGTCAAACACATTCAAACAAAGATTTCAAATCAAATGAAAGTCAAATACATTCTACAAAGCTAATTCAATCAAATGAAAGTCAAACACATTTAAATAAAGCTATTTGAATCAAATAAATGTCAAATACATTCTACAAAGCTAATTGAATCAAATGAAAGTCAAACACATTCAAACAAAGCTATTTTAATTAAATGAATGTCAAATACATTCTACAAAGCTAATTGAATTAAATGAAAGTCAAACACATTCAAACAAAGCTATTTGACTCAAATGAAAGTCAAATACATTCTACAAAGCAAATTGAATCAAATTAAAGTCAAACACAGTCAAACAAAGTTATTTGATTCAAATGAAAGTCAAATACATTCAACAAAGCTAATTGAATCAAATGAAAGTCAAACACATTCAAACAAAGATAATTAAATCAAATAAAAGTCAAATACATTCTACAAAGCTAATTGAATCATATAAAAGTCAAATACATTCTAACAAAGCTAATTGAATCAAATGGAAGTCAAATACATTCTACAAAGCTAATTGAATTAAATTAAAGTCAAACACATTCAATACAAGCTAATTGAATTTAACGAAAGTCAAACACATTCAAACAAAGCTTTCGAATCAAGTGAAAGTCAAATACATTCTACAAAGCTAATTGAAACAAATGAAAGTCAAACACATTCAAACAAAGCTATTTGAATCAAATGAAAGTCAAACACATTCAAACAAAGCTATTTTAATAAAATGAATGTCAAATACATTCTACAAAGCTAATTGAATCAAATGAAAGTCAAACACATTCAAAAAAAGCTATTTGAAGAAAATGAAAGTCAAATACATTCTACAAAGCAAATTGAATCAAATGAAAGTCAAACACAGTCAAACAAAGTTATTTGATTCAAATGAAAGTCAAATACATTCTACAAAGCTAATTGAATCAAATGAAAGTCAAACACATTCAAACAAAGCTAATTAAATCAAATAAAAGTCAAATACATACTACAAAGCTAATTGAATCATATACAAGTCAAATACATTCAAACAAAGCTAATTGAATCAAAAGGAAGTTAAATACAATCTTCAAAGCTAATTGAATTAAATTAAAGTCAAACACATTCAAAACAAGCTAATTGAATTTAACGAAAGTCAAACACATTCAAACAAAGCTAATTAAATCAAATAAAAATCAAATACATTCTACAAAGCTAATTGAATCAAATGAAAGTCAAACACATTCAAACAAAGCTAATTGAATCAACTGAAAGTCAAAAACATTCAAACAAAGCAAATTGAATCAAATGAAAGTCAAACACATTCCACTAAAGCTAATTGAATCAAATGAAAGTCAAACACATTCAAATAAAGCTATTTGAATCAAATGAAAGTCAAACGCATTCAAACAAAGTTATTTAAATCAAATGAAAGTTAAACGCATTCAAACAAAGCTATTTGAATCAAATGAAAGTTAAACGCATTCAAACAAAGCTATTTGAATCAAATGAGAATCAAATACATTCTACAAAGCTAATTGAATCAAATGAAAGTCAAACACATTCAAACAAAGCTAATTGAATCAAATGAAAGTCAAATTCATTCAACAAAGCTAATTGAATCAAAAAAAAGTCAAACACATTCAAACAAAGCTAATTGAATCAAATGAAAGTCAAGCACATTCAAACAAAGCTATTTGAATCAAATGAAAGTCAAACACATTCAAACAAAGCTATTTGAATCAAATGAAAGTCAAACACATTCAAACAAAGCTATTTGAATCAAATGAGAGTCAAATACATACAAACAAAGCTAATTAAATCAAATAAAAGTCTAATACATTCTACAAAGCTAATTGAATTAAATTAAAGTCAAACAAATTCAAACAAAGCTAATTGAATCAAATGAAAGTCAAACACATTCAAAAAAAAAAAATTCCGAATCAAATGAAAGTCAAATACATTCTACAAAGCTAATTCAATCAAATGAAAGTCAAACACATTCAAATAAAGCTATTTGAATCAAATAAATGTCAAATACATTCTACAAAGCTAATTGAATCAAATGAAAGTCAAACACATTCAAACAAAGCTATTTTAATTAAATGAATGTCAAATACATTCTACAAAGCTAATTGAATTAAATGAAAGTCAAACACATTCAAACAAAGCTATTTGAAGAAAATGAAAGTCAAATACATTCTACAAAGCAAATTGAAACCAATGAAAGTCAAACACAGTCAAACTAAGTTATTTGACTCAAATGAAAGTCAAATACATTCTACAAAGCTAATTGAATAAAATGAAAGTCAAACACATTCAAACAAAGCTATTTGAATCAAATGTAAATCAAATACGTTCTACAAAGCTAATTCTATCAAATGAAAGTCAAACGCAATCAAATAAAGCTATTTGAGTCAAATGAAAGTCAAACACATTCAAACAAAGTTGTTTAAATTAAATTAAAGTGAAATGTATGTTACAAAGCTAATTGAATCAAATGAAAGTTAAACGCATTCAAACAAAGCTATTTGAATCAAATGAGAGTCAAATAAATTCTACAAAGCTAATTGAATCAAATGAAAGTCAAACACATTCCAACAAAGCTAATTTAATCAAATGAGAGTCAAATACATTCAACAAAGCTAATTGAATCAAATGAAAGTCAAACACATTCAAACAAAGCTAATTGAATCAAATGAAAGTCAAGCACATTAAAACAAAGCTATTTTAATCAAATGAAAGTCAAATACATTCTACCAAGCTAATTGAATCAAATGAAAGTAAAACACATTCAAACAAAGCTATTTGAATCAAATGAAAGTCAAACACATTCAAACAAAGCTATTTGAATCAAATGAGAGTCAAATACATTAAAACAAAGCTAATTAAATCAAATAAAAGTCTAATACATTCTACAAAGCTAATAAGATTAAATAAAAGTCAAACACTTTCAAACAAAGCTAATTGAATCAACTGAAAGTCAAATACATTCAACAAAGCAAATTGAATAAAATGAAAGTCAAACACAATCAACTAAAGGTAATTGAATCAAATGAAAGTCAAACATATTCAAACAAAGCTATTTTAATCAAATGAATGTCAAACACATTCAAAAAAAGCTTTTTAATTTAAATGAAAGTCAAACACATTCAAACAAAGCTATATAAATCAAATGAAAGTGAAATGCATTCTACAAAGCAAATTAATCTAAATGAAATTCAAACACATTCAAACAAAGCTATTTGAATCAAATGACAGTCAAACACATTCTACAAAGCTAATTGAATCAATTGAAAGTCAAACACATTCAAACAAAGCCATTTGAATCAAATGAAAGTCAAATACATTCTACAAAGCTAATTGAATCAAATGAAAGTCAAAGACATTCAAACAAAGCAAATTGAATCAAATGAAAGTCAAACACATTCAAACAAAGCTATTTTAATAAAATGAATGTCAAATACATTCTACAAAGCTAATTGAATCAAATGAAAGTCAAACACATTCAAACAAAGCTATTTGAAGAAAATGAAAGTCAAATACATTCTACAAAGCAAATTGAATCAAATGAAAGTCAAACACAGTCAAACAAAGTTATTTGATTCAAATGAAAGTCAAATACATTCTACAAAGCTAATTGAATCAAATGAAAGTCAAACACATTCAAACAAAGCTAATTAAATCAAATAAAAGTCAAATACATTCTACAAAGCTAATTGAATCGTATAAAAGTCAAATACATTCAAACAAAGCTAATTGAATCAAATGGAAGTCAAATACATTCTACAAAGCTAATGGAATTAAATTAAAGTCAAACACATTCAAAACAAGCTAATTGAATTTAACGAAAGTTAAACACATTCAAATAAAGCTTTCGAATCAAGTGAAAGTCAAATACATTCTACAAAGCTAATTGAAACAAATGAAAGTCAAACACATTCAAACAAAGCTATTTGAATCAAATGAAAGTGAAATGCATTTGACAAAGCTAATTGAATCAAATGAAAGTCAAACACATTCAAACAAAGCTAATTGAATCAAATGAAAGTCAAACACATTCAAATAAAGCTATTTGAATCAAATGAAAGTCAAATACGTTCTACAAAAGCTAATTGTATCAAATGAAAGTCAAACACATTCAAATAAAGCTATTTGAATCAAATGAAAGTCAAATACATTCTACAAAGCTAATTGAATCAAATGAAAGTCAAACACATTCAAACAAAGCTAATTAAATAAAATAAAAAGTCAAATACATTCTACAAAGCTAATTAAATTATATAAAAGTCAAATACATTCAAACAAAGCTAATTGAATCAAATGGAAGTCAAATACATTCTACAAAGCTAATTGAATCAAATGAAAGTCAAACACATTCAAACAAAGCTATTTGAATCAAATGAGAGTCAAATACATTAAAACAAAGCTAATTAAATCAAATAAAAGTCAAATACATTCTACAAAGCTAAATGAATTAAATTAAAGTCAAACACATTCAAACAAAGCTATTTGAATCAAATGAAAGTCAAACCCATTCAAACAAAGCTATTTGAATCAAATGAGAGTCAAATACATTAAAACAAAGCTAATTAAATCAAATAAAAGTCTAATACATTCTACAAAGCTAATTGAATTAAATTAAAGTCAATCACCTTCAAACAAAACTAATTGAATCAAATGAAAGTCAAACACATTCAAACAAAGATTTCGAATCAAATGAAAGTCAAATACATTCTACAAAGCTCATTGAATCAAATGAAAGTCAAACACATTCAAACAAAGCTATTTTAATAAAATGAATGTCAAATACATTCTACAAAGCTAATTGAATCGAATGAAAGTCAAACACATTCAACTAAAGCTATTTGAATCAAATGAAAGTCAAATACATTCTACAAAGCTAATTGAATCAAATGAAAGCCAAACACATTCAAACAAAGCTAATTAAATCAAATAAAAGTCAAATACATTCTACAAAGCTATTTGAATCATATAAAAGTCAAATACATTCAAACAAAGCTAATTGAATCAAATGGAAGTCAAATACATTCTACAAAGCTAATGGGATTAAATTAAAGTCAAACACATTCAAAACAAGCTAATTGAATTTAACGAAAGTCAAACACATTCAAATAAAGCTTTCGAATCAAGTGAAAGTCAAATACATTCTACAAAGCTATTTGAATCAAATGAAAGTCAAATACATTCTACTAAGCTAATTGAATCAAATGAAAGTCAAACACATTCAAACAAAGCTATTTGAATCAAATGACAGTCATTTACATTCTACAAAGCTAATTGTATCAAATGAAAGTCAAACACATTCAAACAAAGCTATTTGAATCAAATGAAAGTGAAATGCATTCTACAAAGCTAATTGAATCAGATGAAAGTGAAACACATTCAAACAAAGCTAATTGAATCAAATGAAAGTCAAACACATTCAAATAAAGCTATTTGAACAAATGAAAGTCAAATACGTTCTACAAAGCTAATTGTATCAAATCAAAGTCAAACGCAATCAAATAAAGCTATTTGAGTCAAATGAAAGTCAAACACATTCAAACAAAGTTGTTTAAATTAAATGAAAGTTAAATGTATTCTTCAAAGCTAATTGAATTAAATGAAAGTTAAACGCATTCAAACAAAGCTATTTGAATCAAATGAAAGTCAAACACATTTTAACAAAGCTAATTGAATCAAATGAAAGTCAAATACATTCAACAAAGCTAATTGAATCAAATGAAAGTAAAAAAACATTCAAACAAAGCTAATTGAATCAAATGAAAGTCAAGCACAATCAAAGAAAGCTATTTTAATCGAATGAAAGTCAATTACATTCTACAAAGCTAATTGAATCAAATGAAAGTCAAACACATTCAAACAAAGCTATTTGAATCAAATGAGAGTCAAATACATTAAAACAAAGCTAATTAAATCAAATAAAAGTCTAAAACATTCTACAAAGCTAATTGAATTAAATTAAAGTCAATCACCTTCAAACAAAACTAATTGAATCAAATGAAAGTCAAACACATTCAAACAAAGATTTTGAATCAAATGAAAGTCAAATACATTCTACAAAGCTCATTGAATCAAATGAAAGTCAAACACATTCAAACAAAGCTATTTTAATAAAATGAATGTCAAATACATTCTACAAAGCTAATTGAATCAAATGAAAGTCAAACACATTCAAATAAAGCTATTTGAATCAAATGAAAGTCAAATACATTCTACAAAGCTAATTGAATCAAATGAAAGTCAAACACATTCAAACAAAGCTAATTAAATTAAATAAAAGTCAAATACATTCTACAAAGCTAATTGAATCATATAAAAGTCAAATACATTCAAACAAAGCTAATTGACTCAAATGGAAGTCAAATACATTCTACAAAGCTAATGGAATTAAATTAAAGTCAAACACATTCAAAACAAGCTAATTGAATTTAACGAAAGTCAAACACATTCAAATAAAGCTTTCGAATCAAGTGAAAGTCAAATACATTCTACAAAGCTAATTGAAACAAATGAAAGTCAAACACATTCAAACAAAGCTATTTGAATCAAATGAAAGTCAAATACATTCTACTAAGCTAATTGAATCAAATGAAAGTCAAACCACATTCAAACAAAGCTATTTGAATCAAATGACAGTCATTTACATTCTACAAAGCTAATTGTATCAAATGAAAGTCAAACACATTCAAACAAAGCTATTTGAATCAAATGAAAGTGAAATGCATTCTACAAAGCTAATTGAATCAAATGAAAGTGAAACACATTCAAACAAAGCTAATTGAATCAAATGAAAGTCAAACACATTCAAACAAAGTTGTTTAAATTAAATTAAAGTGAAAATGTATGCTACAAAGCTAATTGAATCAAATGAAAGTTAAACGCATTCAAACAAAGCTATTTGAATCAATGAGAGTCAAATAAATTCTGCAAAGCTAATTGAATCAAATGAAAGTCAAACACATTCCAACAAAGCTAATTTAATCAAATGAGAGTTAAATACATTCAACAAAGCTAATTGAATCAAATGAAAGTCAAACACATTCAAACAAAGCTAATTGAATCAAATGAAAGTCAAGCACATTCAAACAAAGCTATTTTAATCAAATGAAAGTCAAATACATTCTACAAGCTAATTGAATCAAATGAAAGTAAAACACATTCAAACAAAGCTATTTGAATCAAATGAAAGTCAAACACATTCAAACAAAGCTATTTGAATCAAATGAGAGTAAAATACATTAAAACAAAGCTAATTAAATAAAATAAAAGTCTAATACATTATACAAAGCTAATAAAATTAAATAAAAGTCAAACACTTTCAAACAAAGCTAATTGAATCAACTGAAAGTCAAATACATTCAACAAAGCAAATTGAATCAAATGAAAGTCAAACACATCAACTAAAGTAATTGAATCAAATGAAAGTCAAACATATTCAAACAAAGCTATTTTAATCAAATGAATGTCAAACACATTCAAAAAAAGCTTTTTTAATTTAAATGAAAGTCAAACACTTTCAAACAAAGCTATATAAATCAAATGAAAGTGAAATGCATTCTACAAAGCAAATTAATCTAAATGAAATTCAAACACATTCAAACAAAGCTATTTGAATCAAATGACAGTCAAACACATTCTACAAAGCTAATTGAATCAATTGAAAGTCAAACACATTCAAACAAAGCCATTTGAATCAAATGAAAGTCAAATACATTCTACAAAGCTAATTGAATCAAATGAAAGTCAAAGACATTCAAACAAAGCAAATTGAATCAAATGAAAGTCAAACACATTCAAACAAAGCTATTTTAATAAAATGAATGTCAAATACATTCTACAAAGCTAATTGAATAAATGAAAGTCAAACACATTCAAACAAAGCTATTTGAAGAAAATGAAAGTCAAATACATTTCTACAAAGCAAATTGAATCAAATGAAAGTCAAACACAGTCAAACAAAGTTATTTGATTCAAATGAAAGTCAAATACATTCTACAAAGCTAATTGAATCAAATGAAAGTCAAACACATTCAAACAAAGCTAATTAAATCAAATAAAAGTCAAATACATTCTATAAAGCTAATTGAATCGTATAAAAGTCAAATACATTCAAACAAAGCTAATTGAATAAAGTGGAAGTCAAATACATTCTACAAAGCTAATGAAATTAAATTAAAGTCAAACACATTCAAAACAAGCAATTTGAAATCAAACACATTCAAAAAAGCTTTCGAATCAAAAAGTCAAATACATTCTACAAAGCTAATTGCAAATGAAAGTCAAACACATTCAAACAAAGCTATTGAATCAAATGAAAGTGAAAAACAAAGCTAATTGAATCAAATGAAAGTGAAACACATTCAAACAAAGCTAATTGAATCAAATGAAAGTCAAACACATTCAAACAAAGCTATTTGAATCAAATGAAAGTGAAATATTCTACAAAGCTAATTGAATCAAATGAAAGTCAAACACATTCAAAAAGCTATTTGAATCAAATGAAAGTCAAATACATTCTACAAAGCTAATTGAATCAAATGAAAGTCAAACACATTCAAACAAAGATCAAATAAAAGTCAAATACATTCTACAAAGCTAATTGAATCAAATAAAAGTCAAATACATTCAAACAAAGCTAATTGAATCAAATGAAAGTCAAATACATTCTACAAAGCTAATTGAATCAAATGAAAGTCAAACACATTCAAACAAAGCTATTTGAATCAAATGAAGTCAAATACATTAAAACAAAGCTAATTAAATCAAATAAAAGTCAAATACATTCTACAAAGCTAATTGAATTAAATTAAAGTCAAACACATTCAAACAAGCTATTTGAATCAAATGAAAGTCAAACACATTCAAACAAAGCTATTTGAATCAAATGAGAGTCAAATACATTAAAACAAAGCTAATTAAATCAAATAAAAGTCTAATACATTCTACAAAGCTAATTGAATTAAATTAAAGTCAAACACTTCAAACAAAAGCTAATTGAATCAAATGAAAGTCAAACACATTCAAACAAAGATTTCGAATCAAAAAGTCAAATACATTCTACAAAGCTATTGAATCAAATGAAAGTCAAACACATTCAAACAAAGCTATTTAATAAAATGAATGTCAAATACATTCTACAAAGCTAATTGAATCAAATGAAAGTCAAACACATTCAAATAAAGCTATTTGAATCAAATGAAAGTCAAATACATTCTACAAAGCTAATTGAATCAAATGAAAGTCAAACACATTCAAACAAAGCTAATTAAATCAAATAAAAGTCAAATACATTCTACAAAGCTAATTGAATCATATAAAAGTCAAATACATTCAAACAAAGCTAATTGAATCAAATGGAAGTCAAATACATTCTACAAAGCTAATGAATTAAATTAAAGTCAAACACATTCAAAACAAGCTAATTGAATTTAACGAAAGTCAAACACATTCAAATAAAGCTTTCGAATCAAGTGAAAGTCAAATACATTCTACAAAGCTAATTGAAACAAATGAAAGTCAAACACATTAAAACAAAGCTATTTGAATCAAATGAAAGTCAAATACATTCTACTAAGCTAATTGAATCAAATGAAAGTCAAACACATTCAAACAAAGCTATTTGAATCAAATGACAGTCTACATTCTACAAAGCTAATTGTATCAAATGAAGTCAAACACATTCAAACAAAGCTATTTGAATCAAATGAAAGTGAAATGCATTCTACAAAGCTAATTGAATCAAATGAAAGTGAAACACATTCAAACAAAGCTAATTGAATCAAATGAAAGTCAAAACACATTCAAATAAAGCTATTTGAATCAAATGAAAGTCAAATATGTTCTACAAAGCTAATTGTATCAAATGAAAGTCAAACGCAATCAAATAAAGCTATTTGAGTCAAATGAAAGTCAAACACATTCAAATAAAGTTGTTTAAATTAAATGAAAGTGAAATGTATTCTTCAAAGCTAATTGAATCAAATGAAAGTTAAACGCATTCAAACAAAGCTATTTGAATCAAATGAAAGTCAAACACATTCAAACAAAGCTAATTGAATCAAATGAAAGTCAAGCACATACAAACAAAGCTATTTTAATCAATGAAAGTCAATTACATTCTACAAAGCTAATTGAATCAAATGAAAGTCAAACACATTC
Organism: Chenopodium quinoa; assembly: GCF_001683475.1. Classification (NCBI taxonomy): domain Eukaryota; kingdom Viridiplantae; phylum Streptophyta; class Magnoliopsida; order Caryophyllales; family Amaranthaceae; genus Chenopodium; species Chenopodium quinoa. The sequence goes on along the minus strand of NW_018742546.1, from coordinate 917 downwards.
AAACAAAGCTATTTGAATCAAATGAAAGTCAAACACATTCAAACAAAGCAATTTGAATCAAATGAGAGTCAAATACATTAAAACAAAGCTAATTAAATCAAATAAAGTCTAATACATTCTACAAAGCTAATTGAATTAAATTAAAGTCAAACACATTCAAACAAAGCTAATTGAATCAAATGAAAGTCAAACACATTCAAACAAAGATTCGAATCAAATGAAAGTCAAATACATTCTACAAAGCTCATTGAATCAAATGAAAGTCAAACACATTCAAACAAAGCTATTTTAATAAAATGAATGTCAAATACATTCTACAAAGCTAATTGAATCAAATGAAAGTCAAACACATTCAAATAAAGCTATTGAATCAAATGAAAGTCAAATACATTCTACAAAGCTAATTGAATCAAATGAAAGTCAAACACATTCAAACAAAGCTAATTAAATCAAATAAAAGTCAAAACATTCTACAAAGCTAATTGAATCATATAAAAGTCAAATACATTCAAACAAAGCTAATTGAATCAAATGGAAGTCAAATACATTCTACAAAGCTAATGGAATTAAATTAAAGTCAAACACATTTAAAACAAGCTAATTGAATTTAACGAAAGTCAAACACATTCAAATAAAGCTTTCGAATCAAGTGAAAGTCAAATACATTCTACAAAGCTAATTGAAACAAATGAAAGTCAAACACATTCAAAAAAAGCTATTTGAATCAAATGAAAGTCAAATACATTCTACTAAGCTAATTGAATCAAATGAAAGTCAAACACATTCAAACAAAGCTATTTGAATCAAATGACAGTCATTTACATTCTACAAAGCTAATTGTATCAAATGAAAGTCAAACACAATCAAACAAAGCTATTTGAATCAAATGAAAGTGAAATGCATTCTAAGCTAATTGA
>NW_018742545.1:0-39173 GCF_001683475.1 Chenopodium quinoa | reverse complement strand
TGTTTGACTTTCATTTGATTCAATTAGCTTTGTAGAATGTATTTGACTTTTATTTGATTTAATTAGCTTTGTTTGAATGTATTTGATTCTCATTTGATTCAAATAGCTTTGTTTGAATGTGTTTCACTTTCATTTTATTCAATAAGCTTTGTAGAATGCATTTCACTCTCATTTTATTCAAATAGCTTTGTTTGAATGTGTTTGACTTTCATTTGATACAATTAGCTTTGTAGAATGTATTTGACTGTCATTTGATTAAAATAGCTTTTTTTGAATGTGTTGACTTTCATTTGATTCAATTAGCTTAGTAGAATGTATTTGACTTTCATTTGATTCAAATAGCTTTGTTTGAATGTGTTTGACTTTCATTTGTTTCAATTAGCTTTGTAGAATTTATTTGACTTTCACTTGATTCGAAAGCTTTGTTTGAATGTGTTTGACTTTCGTTAAATTCAATTAGATAATTTTAAATGTGTTTGACTTTAATTTAATTCAATTAGCTTTGTAGAATGTATTTGACTTCCATTTGATTCAATTAGCTTTGTTTGAATATGTTTGACTTTTATATGATTCAATTAGCTTTGTAGAATGTATTTGACTTTTATTTGATTTAATTAGCTTTGTTTGAATGTGTTTGACTTTCATTTGATTCAATTAGCTTTGTAGAATGTATTTGACTTTCATTTGAATCAAATAACTTTGTTTGACTGTGTTTGACTTTTATTTGATTCAATTTGCTTTGGAGAATGTATTTGACTTTCATTTTCTTCAAATAGCTTTGTTTGAATGTGTTTGACTTTCATTTGATTCAATTAGCTTTGTTTGAATGTGATTGACTTTCATTTGATTCAATTAGCTTTGTAGAATGTATTTGACTTTCATTTGATTCAAATAGCTTTGTTTGAACGTGTTTGACTTTCATTTGATACAATTAGCTTTTGTAGAATGTCTTTGACTTCCATTTGATTCAAATAGCTTTGTTTGAATGTTTTAGACTTTCATTTGATTCAAATAGTTTTGTAGAATGCATTTCACTTTCATTTGATTTAAATAACTATGTTTGAAAGTGTTTGATTTTTGATTCAAATAGCTTTATTTGAATGTGTTTGACTTTCATTTGATTCAATTAGCTTTGTAGAATGTATTTGACTTTCATTTGATTCAAAATCTCTGTTTGAATGTGTTTGACTTTCATTTGATTCAATTAGCTTTGTTTGAATGTGTTTGACTTTAAGTTAATTCAATTAGCTTCGTAGAATGTATTAGACTTTTATTTGATTTAATTAGCTTTGTTTTAATGTATTTGACTCTCATTTGATTCAAATAGCTTTGTTTGAATGTGTTTGACTTTCATTTGATTCAAATAGCTTTGTTTGAATGTGTTTTACTTTCATTTGATTCAATTAGCTTTGTAGAATGTATTTGACTTTCATTTGATTAAAATAGCTTTGTTTGAATGTGCTTGACTTTCATTTGATTCAATTAGCTTCGTTTGAATGTGTTTGACTTTCATTTGATTCAATTAGCTTTGTTGAATGTATTTGACTCTCATTTGATTCAATTAGCTTTGTTTGAATGTGTTTGACTTTCGTTTGATTCAATTAGCTTGTAGAATGTATTTAACTCTCATTTGATTCAAATAGCTTTGTTTGAATGCGTTTAACTTTCTTTTGATTCAATTAGCTTTGTAGAATAAATTTCACTTTCATTTAATTTTAAACAACTTTGTTTGAATGTGTTTGACATTCATTGACTCAAATAGCTTTATTTGATTGCGTTTGACTTGCATTTGATACAATTAGATTTGTAGAACGTATTTGACTTTCATTTGATTCAAATAGCTTTGTTTGAATGTGTTTGACTTTCATTTGATTCAATTAGCTTTGTAGAATGTATTTGACTTTCATTTTTGTCAAATAACTTTGTTTGACTGTGTTTGACTTTCATTTGTTTCAATTTGCTTTGTAGAATGTATTTTGACTTTCATTTTCTTCAAATAGCTTTTGTTTGAATGTGTTTGACTTTCATTTGATTCAATTAGCTTTGTAGAATGTATTGACATTCATTTAATTAAAATAGCTCTGTTTGAATGTGTTTGACTTTCATTTGATTCAATTACCTTTGTTTGAATGTGTTTGCCTTTCATTTGAATTAATTAGCTTTGTAGAATGTATTTGACTTTCATTTGATTCAAATAGCTTTGTTTGAATGTGTTTGACTTTCAATTGATTCAATTAGCTTTGTAGAATGTATTTTACTGTCATTTGATTCAAATAGCTTTATTTGAATGTGTTTGAATTTCATTTAATTCAATATGCTTTGTAGAATGCATTTCACTTTCATTTGATTTTATATAGCTTTGTTTGAATGTGTTTGACTTTCATTTAAATTAAAAAGCTTTTTTTGAATGTGTTTGACTTTCATTTGATTTAAAAGACTTTTTTGAATGTGTTTGACTTTCATTTGATTCAATTAGCTTTGTAGAATGTATTTAACTTTTATTTTATTTAATTAGCTATGTTTGATTTATTTGACTCTCATTTGATTCAAATAGCTTTGTTTGAATGTGTTTGACTTTCATTTGATTCAATTAGCTTAATAGAATGTATTTGACTTTCATTTGATTCAAATAGCTTTATTTGAATGTGTTTGACTTTCATTTGATTCAATTAGCTTTGTAGAATGTATTTAACTTTCATTTAATTCGAAATCTTTGTTTGAATGTGTTTGACTTTCATTTGATTCAATTAGATTTGTTTGAATGTGTTTGACTTTAATTTAATTCAATTAGATTTGTAGAATGTATTAGACTTTTATTTGATTTAATTAGCTTTATTTGAATGTATTTGACTCTCATTTGATTCAAATAGATTTGTTTGAATGTGTTTGACTTTCATTTGATTCAAATAGCTTTGTTTGAATGTGTTTGACTTTCATTTGATTCAATTAGGTTTGTAGAATGTATTTGACTTTCATTTGATTAAAATAGCTTTGTTTGAATGTGCTTGACTTTCATTTGATTCAATTAGCTTTGTTTGAATGTGTTTGACTTTTATTTGATTCAATTAGCTTTGTTGAATGAATTTGACTTTCATTTGATTCAATTAGCTTTGTTTGAATGTGTTTGACTTTCATTTGATTCAATTAGCTTTGTAGAATGTATTTGACTCTCTTTTAATTCAAATAGCTTTGTTTGAATGCGTTAACTTTCATTTGATTCAATTAGCTTTGTAGAATGCATTTCACTTTCATTTGATTTAAATAACTTTGTTTGAATGCGTTTGACTTTCATTTGATTCAAATAGCTTTATTTGAATGTGTTTGACTTTCATTTGATACAATTAGCTTTGTTGAACGTATTGACATTCATTTGATTAAATTAGCTTTGTTTGAATATGTTTGACTTTTATATGATTCAATTAGCTTTGTAGAATGTATTTGACTTTTATTTGATTTTAATTAGCTTTGTTTGAATGTGTTTGACTTTCATTTGATTCAATTAGCTTTGTAGAATGTATTTGACTTTCATTTGAATCAAATAACTTTGTTTGACTGTGTTTGACTTTTATTTGATTCAATTTGCTTTGGAGAATGTATTTGACTTTCATTTGATTCAAAATCTTTGTTTGAATGTGTTTGACTTTCATTTGATTCAATTAGCTTTGTTTGAATGTGTTTGACTTTCATTTGATACAATTAGCTTTGTTTAAACGTATTTGACATTCATTTGATTAAAATAGCTTTGTTTAAATATGTTTGACTTTCATTTGATTCAATTAGCTTTAGTTGAATGTGTTTGACTTTCATTTAATTCAATTAGCTTTGTAGAATGTATTAGACTTTTATTTGATTTAATTAGCTTTGTTTTAATGTATTTGACTCTCATTTGATTCAAATAGCTTTGTTTGAATGTATTTGACTTTAATTGATTCAAATAGCTTTGTTTGAATGTGTTTGACTTTCATTTGATTCAATTAGCTTTGTTGAATGTATTTGACTCTCATTTGATACAATTAGCTTTGTTTGAATGTGTTTGACTTGCATTTGTTTCAATTTGCTTTGTAGAATGTATTTGAATTTCATTTTCTTCAAATAGCTTTGTTTGAATGCGTTTAACTTTCATTTGATTCAATTAGCTTTGTAGAATGCATTTCACTTTCATTTGATTAAATAACTTTGTTTGAATGCGTTTGACTTTCATTTGACTCAAATAGCTTTATTTGAATGTGTTTGACTTTCATTTGATACAATTAGCTTTGTTGAACGTATTTGACATTCATTTGATTAAATAGCTTTGTTTAAATATGTTTGACTTTCATTTGATTCAATTAGCTTTAGTTGAATGTGTTTGACTTTCATTTGATTCAATTTGCTTTGTTGAATGTATTTGACTTTCAGTTGATTCAATTAGCTTTGTTTGAATGTGTTTGACTTTCATTTGATTCAATTAGCTTTGTAGAATGTATTTGACTTTTATTTGATTTAATTAGCTATGTTTGAATGTATTTGATTCTCATTTGATTCAAATAGCTTTGTTTGAATGTGTTTCACTTTCATTTGATTCAATTAGCTTTTGTAGAATGCATTTCACTTTCATTTTATTCAAATAGCTTTGTTTGAATGTGTTTGACTTTCATTTGATACAATTAGCTTTGTAGAATGTATTTGACTGTCATTTGATTAAAATAGCTTTGTTTGAATGTGTTTGACTTTCATTTGATTCAATTAGCTTAGTAGAATGTATTTGACTTTCATTTGATTTAAATAGCTTTGTTTGAATGTGTTGACTTTCATTTGTTTCAATTAGCTTTGTAGAATTTATTTGACTTTCACTTGATTCGAAAGCTTTGTTTGAATGTGTTTGACTTTCGTTAAATTCAATTAGCTTATTTTAAATGTGTTTGACTTTAATTTAATTCAATTAGCTTTGTAGAATGTATTTGACTTCCATTTGATTCAATTAGCTTTGTTTGAATATGTTTGACTTTTATATGATTCAATTAGCTTTGTAGAATGTATTTGACTTTTATTTGATTTAATTAGCTTTGTTTGAATGTGTTTGACTTTCATTTGATTCAATTAGCTTTGTAGAATGTATTTGACTTTCATTTGAATCAAATAACTTTGTTTGACTGTGTTTGACTTTTATTTGATTCAATTTGCTTTGGAGAATGTATTTGACTTTCATTTTCTTCAAATAGCTTTGTTTGAATGTGTTTGACTTTCATTTGATTCAATTAGCTTTGTTTGAATGTGTTTGACTTTCATTTGATTCAATTAGCTTTGTAGAATGTATTTTACTTTTATTTGATTTAATTAGCTTTGTTTGAATTTATTTGACTCTCATTTGATTCAAATAGCTTTGTTTGAATGTGTTTGACTTTAATTTGATTCAATTAGTTTTGTAGAATGTATTTGACTTTCATTTGATTCAAATAGCTTTGTTTGAATGTGTTTGACTTTCATTTGATACAATTAGCTTTGTAAAATGTCTTTGACTTCCATTTGATTCAAATAGCTTTGTTTAAATGTTTTAGACTTTCATTTGATTCAAATAGTTTTGTAGAATGCATTTCACTTTCATTTGATTTAAATACCTATGTTTGAAAGTGTTTGATTTTCATTTGATTCAAATAGCTTTATTTGAATGTGTTTGACTTTCATTTGATTCAATTAGCTTTGTAGAATGTATTTGACTTTCATTTGATTCAAAATCATTGTTTGAATGTGTTTGACTTTCATTTGATTCAATTAGCTTTATTTGAATGTGTTTGACTTTAATTTAATTCAATTAGCTTCGTAGAATGTATTAGACTTTTATTTGATTTAATTAGCTTTGTTTTAATGTATTTGACTCTCATTTGATTCAAATAGCTTTGTTTGAATGTGTTTGACTTTCATTTGATTCAAATAGCTTTGTTTGAATGTGTTTGACTTTCGTTTGATTCAATTAGCTTTGTAGAATGTATTTGACTCTCATTTGATTCAAATAGCTTTGTTTGAATGCGTTTAACTTTCATTTGATTCAATTAGCTTTGTAGAATACATTTCACTTTCATTTAATTTAAACAACTTTGTTTGAATGTGTTTGACATTCATTTGACTCAAATAGCTTTATTTGATTGCGTTTGACTTTTATTTGATACAATTAGATTTGTAGAACGTATTTGACTTTCATTTGATTCAAATAGCTTTGTTTGAATGTGTTTGACTTTCATTTGTTTCAATTAGCTTTGTAGAATGTATTTGACTTTCATTTTTGTCAAATAACTTTGTTTGACTGTGTTTGACTTTCATTTGTTTCAATTTGCTTTGTAGAATGTATTTGACTTTAATTTTCTTCAAATAGCTTTGTTTGAATGTGTTTGACTTTCATTTGATTCAATTAGCTTTGTAGAATGTATTTGACATTCATTTAAATAAAATAGCTTTGTTTGAATGTGTTTGACTTTCATTTGATTCAATTACCTTTGTTTGAATGTGTTTGACTTTCATTTGAATTAATTAGCTTTGTAGAATGTATTTGACTTTCATTTGATTCAAATAGCTTTGTTTGAATGTGTTTGACTTTCAATTGATTTAATTAGCTTTGTAGAATGTATTTTACTGTCATTTGATTCAAATAGCTTTATTTGAATGTGTTTGAATTTCATTTAATTCAATTTGCTTTGTAGAATGCATTTCACTTTCATTTGATTTATATAGCTTTGTTTGAATGTGTTTGACTTTCATTAAAATTAAAAAGCTTTTTTTGAATGTGTTTGACTTTCATTTGATTTAAAAAACGTTTTTTTGAATGTGTTTGACTTTCATTTGATTCAATTAGCTTTGTAGAATGTATTTTACTTTTATTTTATTTAATTAGCTATGTTTGAATTTATTTGACTCTCATTTGATTCAAATAGCTTTGTTTGAATGTGTTTGACTTTCATTTGATTCAATTAGCTTTGTAGAATGTATTTGACTTTCATTTGATTCAAATAGCTTTATTTGAATGTGTTTGACTTTCATTTGATTCAATTAGCTTTGTAGAATGTATTTGACTTTCATTTGATTCGAAATCTTTGTTTGAATGTGTTTGACTTTCATTTGATTCAATTAGATTTTGTTTGAATGTGTTTGACTTTAATTTAATTCAATTAGATTTGTAGAATGTATTAGACTTTTATTTGATTTAATTAGCTTTGTTTGAATGTATTTGACTCTCATTTGATTCAAATAGATTTGTTTGAATGTGTTTGACTTTCATTTGTATCAAATAGCTTTGTTTGAATGTGTTTGACTTTCATTTGATTCAATTAGGTTTGTAGAATGTATTTGACTTTCATTTGATTAAAATAGATTTGTTTGAATGTGCTTGACTTTCATTTGATTCAATTAGCTTTGTTTGAATGTGTTTGACTTTTATTTGATTCAATTAGCTTTGTTGAATGAATTTGACTTTCATTTGATTCAATTAGCTTTGTTTGAATGTGTTTGACTTTCATTTGATTCAATTAGCTTTGTAGAATGTATTTGACTCTCATTTTATTCAAATAGTTTTGTTTGAATGCGTTTAACTTTCATTTGATTCAATTAGCTTTGTAGAATGCATTTCACTTTCATTTGATTTAAATAACTTTGTTTGAATGCGTTTGACTTTCATTTGATTCAAATAGCTTTATTTGAATGTGTTTGACTTTCATTTGATACAATTAGCTTTGTTGAACGTATTTGACATTCATTTGATTAAATTAGCTTTGTTTGAATATGTTTGACTGTTATATGATTTAATTAGCTTTGTAGAATGTATTTGACTTTTATTTGATTTAATTAGCTTTGTAGAATATATTTGACTTTCATTTGAATCAAATAACTTTGTTTGACTGTGTTTTACTTTTATTTGATTCAAAATCTTTGTTTGAATGTGTTTGACTTTCATTTGATTCCATTAGCTTTGTTTGAATGTGTTTGACTTTAATTTAATTCAATTAGCTTTGTAGAATGTATTAGACTTTTATTTGATTTAATTAGCTTTGTTTTAAAGTATTTGACTCTCATTTGATTCAAATAGCTTTGTTTGAATGTATTTGACTTTAATTTGATTCAAATAGCTTTGTTTGAATGTGTTTGACTTTCATTTGATTCAATTAGCTTTGTTGAATGTATTTGACTCTCATTTGATTCAATTAGCTTTGTTTGAATGTGTTTGACTTTCATTTGTTTCAATTTGCTTTGTAGAATGTATTTGAATTTCATTTTCTTCAAATAGCTTTGTTTGAATGCGTTTAACTTTCATTTGATTCAATTAGCTTTGTAGAATGCATTTCACTTTCATTTGATTTAAATAACTTTGTTTGAATGCGTTTGACTTTCATTTGATTCAAATAGCTTTATTTGAATGTGTTTGACTTTCATTTGATACAATTAGCTTTGTTGAACGTATTTGACATTCATTTGATTAAAATAGCTTTGTTTAAATATGTTTGACTTTCATTTGATTCAATTAGCTTTAGTTGAATGTGTTTGACTTTCATTTGATTCAATTTGCTTTGTTGAATGTATTTGACTTTCAGTTGATTCAATTAGCTTTGTTTGAATGTGTTTGACTTTCATTTGATTCAATTAGCTTTGTAGAATGTATTTGACTTTTATTTGATTTAATTAGCTTTGTTTGAATGTATTTGATTCTCATTTGATTCAAATAGCTTTGTTTGAATGTGTTTCACTTTCATTTGATTCAATTAGCTTTGTGGAATGCATTTCACTTTCATTTTATTCAAATAGCTTTGTTTGAATGTGTTTGACTTTCATTTGATACAATTAGCTTTGTAGAATGTATTTGACTGTCATTTGATTAAAATAGCTTTGTTTGAATGTGTTTGACTTTCATTTGATTCAATTAGCTTAGTAGAATGTATTTGACTTTCATTTGATTCAAATAGCTTTGTTTGAATGTGTTTGACTTTCATTTGTTTCAATTAGCTTTGTAGAATTTATTTGACTTTCACTTGATTCGAAAGCTTTGTTTGAATGTGTTTGACTTTCGTTAAATTCTATTAGCTTATTTTAAATGTGTTTGACTTTAATTTAATTCAATTAGCTTTGTAGAATGTATTTGACTTCCATTTGATTCAATTAGCTTTGTTTGAATATGTTTGACTTTTATATGATTCAATTAGCTTTGTAGAATGTATTTGACTTTTATTTGATTTATTTAGCTTTGTTTGAATGTGTTTGACTTTCATTTGATTCAATTAGCTTTGTAGAATGTATTTGACTTTCATTTGAATCAAATAACTTTGTTTGACTGTATTTGACTTTTATTTGATTCAATTTGCTTTGGAGAATGTATTTGACTTTCATTTTTTTCAAATAGCTTTGTTTGAATGTGTTTGACTTTCATTTGATTCAATTAGCTTTGTTTGAATGTGTTTGACTTTCATTTGGTTCAATTAGCTTTGTAGAATGTATTTGACTTTCATTTGATTCAAATAGCTTTGTTTGAATGTGTTTGACTTTCATTTGATACAATTAGCTTTGTAGAATGTCTTTGACTTCCATTTGATTCAAATAGCTTTTTTTGAATGTTTTAGACTTTCATTTGATTCAAATAGTTTTGTAGAATGCATTTCACTTTCATTTGATTTAAATAACTATGTTTGAAAGTGTTTGATTTTCATTTGATTCAAATAGCTTTATTTGAATGTGTTTGACTTTAATTTGATTCAATTAGCTTTGTAGAATGTATTTGACTTTCATTTGATTCAAAATCTTTGTTTGAATGTGTTTGACTTTCATTTTATTCAATTAGCTTCGTAGAATGTATTAGACTTTTATTTGATTTAATTAGCTTTGTTTTAATGTATTTGACTCTCATTTGATTCAATTAGCTTTGTAGAATGTGTTTCGGGGGTTTTCTGATGTCCTGCGGGACAATTCCGAGACTGGAACCGGACGCCTGTACCTGCAAAATAACGGAGACTCCTGAGAGCTCCGCCTCCAACGGTCAAGTTAGTACCTGATTAAGGAGTAATTAATACGGAAATTAAAGTAATAAGACCTCTCTAGGTGAGAGTGTTTAATGTTGGTAATCTGCTTTGTTAGCGAGATTAGCCGGTTATTAGTGTTCCGTAATGTTTCTGTTCTTCTCTGTTCTTCAGGTGAGATTAACTGCTTGATCAATTGCTCTCTCAATTGCTTGATGTTCTCTTCATTCCCTTTAATGAGGATTAATTAAGTATTTATAGTCTTGAGAAGCGTGCCACTCTCTAGGTTTAGGGTAAACCTAGGGCTGACCTGGCCTCTAGACAGGATTGGGCCTTGTTGGCCGGTTTTCCCATTTGGCATGGGTGGACACGTGGCGTGCCTCGAATGGTCCGTAGAGGACGTATCTGTGATTGACACGTGGCAGGCTCCTATTGGCCTACGTGAAGGACACGTGGCGGAACCTGGTTGGTCCACTTGTCAGACGGTGATTGGTGGATAAAAATCCCCTAATCATTTGCCCCTCACAGGTGGCACGTGACTGGTCACGTGTCGCCTGTGACAGGTGTCCCACGGTGACAGGCGACGGCCTGCTACAGGTGTCACCTTGCAAACGGCCGAGAGATTTTCCCGCCCAAATTTTGAATTTGGAAGCGACCCTTCGCCTTCTCAATTTGGAAGTGCTGACTTCGGTCATTTTCACATTTGAGAACTTTGCGAGAACATTCGGACCCCTGAACTTGCTCTGACATTTCGGACCTTTTCTGCCTACCGCCTGTTCTGACAAGCCGACTGCACCGGATTTCCAGAACTTCATCAACCGTCACTCGTTCAGGTAACTCAGTTCTCTTACTCTTAATTTTCTTTTTATTTTTTGAAATGGCACCACGGAAGCACACGACACGACCTAAGTTAGTGATCAGCCGGTCACCGGGGACGGCTGAATCTAGGACTAGGAGTGCCGCCTGCCCTTTTCTGGACCCATCTTTGCCCTTTATACAAAGTCCGACTGTATCTGTGTCTATGCAGAACGTGATGGCCAGAACAAAAAAGACTGCTATGATCTCAAACTCAGACGGCTCCTCCCAAAGGGTGCTCATTAGTGAAACATCTGACCAGGCGCCAGATGTAGAATTGAAACGAGGCGGCTGCCAAGCCGACAGTTCTGAGAGAGGGGTCAAGGTGGTCCCTTCCCATTTGACCGTTGATATGTCTAATTTTCCTCCTGCTCCTTCTAAGGGAGAGGAGGCGGGCCCCTCTGGGAGAGGGGAGGAGTCGTCCTCTTCGGACTCGTCAGAGGACGAGTCCGAGTCCAGCTCTTCTGGCCACAGTTCTCTAGGCTCAGAAGAAAGAAACAGCCGCCTACAAGAGGCGAGACTTTCTCATGCAATTGAGAAGGGGACAATTGGGCGGAGCCGTCCGCCTCTTACAGAGAGGAAAACGCCCCCTACTACTGCATGGTACCCCGGGGCCGGATCGCAACCATGCAAGACAAAGTGGAGAGCTTTATTGCTAACCACAGAATGGGCCCGAAATTTTTACTGTTCGTGCCGGATCCAGAAGACACTGTCGTCTGGCCGGGTGGTACCAGCTATGATGACGGCTGCTTTGGCTGCTATGTGGCGGCCATCAAAGCTGGACTGCGCTTCCCATTACATCCGGCTGTTCAGCGGATTTTAGATGGGTATGATTTGGGGTTATGGCAGTTAGCCCCCAACTCTTGGGTAAACGTACTCGGCTATGTGGCCGGGTGCGAAATGTACGGGGTGGAGCCAAGCTTTGAGGCTTTCGCCCACATGAACTATCTCAGCCGGACCCCTAAGTCGGGAGGTACCGGCTGGTATCAATTAACAAGCCATAGGGGTTACCTCATGACGAGAGGTAAGGCGAACAAATGGAAGGATTGGCGGAACACCTTCCTTATCATTGAGGGTTCAGACACGGAGCTGAACCAACGTTTTAACAAGTGGAATAGGGATCCGCCTCTTCTCGCAGGCGGCCGCAGCATGCCGCCTGTTCCCCTAAAGGCTAAAAGAGAGATCCTAGACAAAGGACTCTTCAAAGTAGAGACTAGGGTGAACTCTACTTCAGGGGTACGAGAGCAAGTACCCCTAAACTGCGTCCCGAGCTTCAAGTGGCTCTATGACGAGTACTTTTTGGCCGCCTGTGGCCTTAGCAGTCGGTGCTCTAGAGGTAGCCGGCCTGACAAATACTCTGCTTTTTTCACGCCTTGTTTACTTGGGATTTTTCTAACTTTGCTGTTCATTTTTTGCAGCTGACGCCATGAGTAAAATAACAGCATCCAAGACTGCGGCGGCCATGTTGCGGGCCTCTCTCATGCAACAGTCTTGTACCGACTCCCCCAACAAGGGGCACCCTTGGTAGGCTTCGAAAACTCTTCTTCTTTTAGGAGTTGTCTTATGCATATACTAACTCTTTTTATTTTCAGTCGGGCACTCCAAGAGCTTCTTCCTCGCAACAGCCGGACCCCAAGGCCCGGAGGACGACTGTTGCAAGCTCTCCTGGGTCTTCCAGGAAAACAGTGGCGGCTGAGAAGCAGCCGGCCACTTCTTCTAAAACCCCGGCGGGGCCGCCTAGAAGTATGGACAATTACTTGTAAAACTTTTACACTTGCTTCCTTCTTGACTAGATCTAACTTGCTTTTTTACGCTTGATGCAGCCGGCCCTCAGGGGCTTGACTTGGTTGTGGTAGCCAAGTCCATGATCAAAGTAGTTCCTCCATCTGAAAGGGAGGCGGTCAGGGGTGCCGGCACCCTTGACCTTGATGGGATTGCAGGGGTCCTTGCTGAGGTATACTTCTTTGAGTATTTGAATTCCAGGACGCCTGTTATCTTTTTTGTTTGGAAACTGACGCCTGTTTTCTTTTTGTACTTAGGCCCTGCTCCGAGTTAACAGCCTTCGCAAGCCGATTGATCGGAAAAAACAAAGAGGTAAAGGCCGCAAAAGCTATGGCCGCCTCCAACTGTGATAAGGCAATGTTTCAAATTGCCCAAAATGAAGTACTGACCATTGATATTCTTTATTATCAGGCGCAGGCTACCGCCGCTGTTCGGGCTCAGTTAGAGGCGGCCCAGAAGAAGAATGACGAGCTGGAGGCGACCGTCACAAATCTTAAGGCCGAGCTGAAACCTCTTCGCCAAAAAATGCACTCTTACGAAGCCATGGAGAAATCTTTGGCCAACGTAAAAGAACGCCTGGTGAGCCAAGAGAAGAGTCTTACCCAAGAGCTCTCGGAAAAGGCCGAGCAAGAGAAGAAAGAGCTCGTCCGGGAGATGGTGGAAGACTCCGCTCAAATCCAGCGCATGACCTGGGGCCGCCTGTTCCCCAATGCCGACTTTGCCTCATGGGAAAGAACGTACCGCCAGTGTTCGGAAACATATAATCAAGAGATCCTGGCGGCTGCTGAAGAAGAGGCGTTGGGAGATGCGTTGGAGGAGGAGGAAGAGCCGGTTGTGGCGCTTGTGCCACTTGGGGGTAAGGCATCAAAAGAGGATGCAGCTGAAGCCGAGTCCAGCAAGAAGAGTGCTGACCAGGCGGCAGCTACTAATACTGAACTGCCCCCTTCTTAAGCTTAATGTATTTTTTCCACGGCCTGCGTGCCGTTTGCTTTGTATTTACCCGGCCAGGGGGCCGGGGCTTTGAATATTTTGCTGGTCTTTAATGACCGGCTTATTTTTAATCAAATTTTTGTTTTGATTCAAATTTGTCTAAGTATTCCATATCTAATATCCCATTGTTCACTAGACCGACTGTTGTACATGGCCGAACGTTGCAGACAGGTACAAATAGTAAGTACGCCGCCTATGCCCCTGGACGACTGGTTGTCTGTTTCCAGGATAGACGATCAGTCGGCCATTTATTCAATCGGTATTCGAACTATTTATTCAATCGGTCTGACCAAGTAAATAGTATTACCTAGTCGCCAAGGAATTAAGTAGGATAACAAGCGGCGGGTACCGGTTGTTTCCCTTTATTGCCAATGTTGGCTTTTAACTCGTAATTTGTTAACCTAGCAAGAGTAGTGGTTGAGAGTCCCTGTTTGTTAAAAACAGGCGGACGACTCATACCTTTTAGGCTCCATACTAAGTTTGAGTGACTATTAAGTTAACATAGGAGTTACTTAGTCTTCGTCACACTCTAGATTGAATAGTAGAGGTACCAGGCGGCGGAGGCCGGCTGATCCTCTTGATTTGCCAATGTTTGTTGGCTATTAACTCAATAGGTTACCTAGTAGGAATAGGGGTTTGAGTGCCCTTGTTTGTTTAAAACAGGCGGACGACTCAAACCTTTTAGGTTCCATACCAAATTTGAAGGAGTGACTATGAGTTAACGTTGGAGTTACTCAGTCGCCGTCACTTTTGTTTGAGAAGTAGAGGTACCAGGCGGCGTAGGCCGGCTAGACCCCTTGATTCGCCAATGTTTGTTGGCTATTAACTCAATAGGTACCCCCTGCATTTATCCCAAGTAATACAGGCGGTCATCTGACTCAGATGTCAACTGCTACCACTGGTTTAGTTAGTGATAGAGTTATCCTTGTCTCAAAAACGGCTACGTGGTTGCCCTTGGGGACAGTCGTATAGGTGCCGTGTAATTAGTTTATAGAACAATGTTCCACCCAAAAGGGAGCTGCTCTCTGTGATCCAAAGTGGACATCTAATGAACCTGTTGCTTTAGTCTTAGAGACTCTTGGATTTTATCCATTTACAAAGAAGGCTGAAGTTCTATGTTGCATTTCATGGGTAGATTGAAGATTGGGAGCATGGCGCGCTTCACTACAGATTTGGCACGTTTCACTGCTATTTTGGGCGTGTGGATCCTAAGCCATTTACTAGCTATTATTATCTTATATTTTAGTTAATGTTGCTGAAATAATGCCAAGAGTTTAGCTCTTTGGCCGGTTGTAATAAGAAGTTATCATTAGGCTTTATTATGCTTTTATTGTTTAGCTTAAATCAAGGAGGAAAACTGCTGGCTTTTGGCTGTTCATGCTTGGACGGTTTTCCTTGACTTTTGGTGTGTTTTTGCTGCTCCTTTCCTCTATAAAAGGGAGAGCAAAACAGAAATAAAAACCAGTTTTGAGTTTGGATAAAAAACCTTGTGTTTTAGCATTTTAACTTAGAGTTTGTCTCAAGTTCAAGTGTTCCCTTATTGCTTTGAGTAAGTCTTGAGTGATAAGCTTAGGAGAGATTGAGTGAGTCTTATCTCTGGCCTAAAACCCCAAAACTTTGAGTGTGTCCTTGAGTTTTGGCCCTTTTATCTTGTTCCATGATATTTGAGTATTCTAACTATAAGTATTTTTAAATCCATCAACCCATATTCGGGAGGGTGTATTTAGATTTACATCATCTGGTATCAGAGCCTAGTTAAGGGTTTCTTGAAGAAAATCGAGTTTGAAGGCGTTTGGAGCAAAACGGCAGAATTCAATCAGTTTGGAGTTGCGGTTTGAGAAGGACATATCTCCTTCGTTTTCTGTCCAAATCGAGTTATTTCTTTTTTGAATCAGGATATTTTTTTGCGTAGATTACTCACAAAAATTTTCAGATATTTTGGAATTTTTCTGCTAATAAACTGGGCAGGTTTTTCGCAGCAACGCAGAAAAGAGGCAAAACCGGGAAGGCAGAATTCAATTGAAGATTTCTCCCTCATCCGAAAAGCTTTTGAGGAATTTCTTTTTTGCAAATTGGTTGTTTTGATCTGAATATTCTGAATTTGTAAGCCTTTGAGAGTCTAGAGGCAATTTTCGTTTTTCATTTTGTCTCTAATTTCGGCAGTTTTCATTGTACTTGTAATATCCAAGCAAAAATAGTGGAAATCATGTCTAGTGAGGAGCTTGCTAGAATGTTGCAAGTAATCACTGAAAAATTGGAGAATTTGGAGAAAAAAACAGAAGAGAGTGAAGTCTCTAGGGCACAACAAGATACTAGGATGGATGCCATATCTGATATGCTCCTTAAAGCCACTAGGAAAATAAATGAATTAGAGGAGGAGGATGAAAATAGTGGTAACAATTTTAGACAATTTGATGAAGATAGGGGTCTAAAAATTGATATGCATGAATTTGATGGAGGGCATGATTGTGAGGCTTTCTTAGATTGGGTTAGGCAAATTGAAACCGTTTTTGATTACAAGGGGTATGATGATAGGAAACGGTTCAAGTTGGCTTTCCTTAAACTCACTAAACTAGCTGCATTGTGGTATGAAAACCTCAAGTCAAATAGAAGAAGAGAAGGGAAAGATAAGATAGACTCATGGGAAAAATTAAAAAAGAAAATGAGGGAAAAATGGGTAAGTAAAGAGTATGAGCAAGATCAATACTTAAAATTAACCCACCTATCACAAGAAAACATGAGTGTGGAGGATTACATAAAAGAATTTGAAAGGTTAGGCTTGACTTGCGACTTGCAAGAAAAGGAGGCTTACAAAATTGCTAGATTTGTCAAGGGGTTGACCAAAGAAATTAATAGGAAAGTGGAAGTTACTCATTATGCCACTTTTAGTGATGTATGCAAACTAGCTTTGAAGTATGAGTCTCAACTTAAAGAAGAAAGGGAGAAAGAGAAGCCCAAAAATTCTTCTTTCAAGAATACTTCGAAATTTACTCCTTTCAACTCTAAAGGGAGTACTTTTCAAAGTAAAACCTTTTCACCTAGCTCATCAAAAGGGAAAGAAAAACAAGTAGTTTCGCCTAGTGAGCTTTCAACTAGGAGAAAATGCTTCAAGTGTCATGGGAGAGGACATATTGCATCGGAATGTCCTAGTAAGAGTGTGTTAACAGCCTCTCAATGTGCTCTCACGGATGAGGAGGAGAAGGTCTATAACTTTGTGGCTCATGAGGAGGGTTGCGAGTTTGATGAAGAGTATGAGGAAGAGATTCAACCCGAAGATGAGTTCAACATGATGGTGGTTCGTAGAATCTTGTATAATGAACCCGAAATTGATCTTAAACAACAAAACAACTTGTTCCACACTAGATGCAAGATAGGAGAGAAGACTTGCAATGTGATTGTTGATAGTGGTGCCCAAACAGATGTTGTTTCATCCGAGGCTGTGAGTAAATTGAAGCTACCCACTAGAGACCATGGTGAACCTTACAAGCTCAATTGGTTGAATGATGGCACAAGCATTAGAGTCAAGAAGCAAGCATTGGTGTCTTATTCCATTAGAGGGTTCGAAGATGAGCGTTGGTGTGATATTCTTCCTATGGATGCGTGTCATTTGTTGCTTGGAAGACCGTGGCAGTTTGATCATGATTCGGAGCATAAAGGGAAAACTAATGTGTATATTGTAACTACCAAAAATGGTAGAAAAGTTAAGTTAGTGCCTTTACCTCCTAAAGTTGCTAAGAAAGAAAAAGAGAAAAGCAACTATCTTGTAACTTGTAATGAATATGAACGAATAATGAAAGAAATGGGGGGAGGGTATGCTTTGGTGGTAAGGACCAAAGATGATAATGGTACTACTTGTATTAACTCATCCATGCTAAATGAGTTATTAGAAGAGTACCAAGATGTGTTCCCCAATGACTTGCCCAAAGGCCTACCTCCAATTAGAGGCATTGAGCACGCCATTGACTTAATTCCAGGAGCACCTTTGCCCAACAAGGCTGCCTATAGGTGTAATCCGGAAGAGAGTAAGGAACTTGAAAAGCAAGTGAACGAATTACTTGAGAGAGGTTATGTGAGAGAAAGCCTTAGTCCTTGCGCGGTTCCAGCCCTCTTAGTACCAAAAAAAGATGGTACTTGGAGAATGTGTGTTGATAGTCGTTCCATTAACAATATAACGGTCAAATACCGTTTTCCTATGCCTCGATTGCAAGATATGTTAGATGAGTTGAGTGGTGCCTTAGTCTTTTCCAAAATAGATTTAAGGAGTGGGTACCATCAAATGAGAATTCGAGAGGGGGATGAGTGGAAGACGGCTTTCAAAACAAAACAAGGGTTGTATGAGTGGTTAGTGATGCCATTTGGGCTTTGCAACGCCCCAAGCTCCTTCATGAGATTGATGAATGAAGTTCTCCGGCCTTTTCTTAATGATTTTGTTGTTGTTTACTTAGATGACATTCTTGTGTATAGTAAAAACAATGATGATCATGTAATTCATTTGAGGAGATTGTTTGAAAAATTGAGGGAGGTGAAGTTGTATGGTAAGCTTGAAAAATGTGTATTCATGACTCCTAGTGTTGTATTCTTAGGATACATTGTAACAGGAGAGGGGGTTCATGTAGATCCGGAGAAGGTAAAAGCAGTCCAGTCTTGGTTGGCTCCAACCAATGTGCACGAAGTTAGAAGTTTTCATGGACTTGCCTCCTTCTATAGGCGGTTCATCAAAAACTTCTCTACCATCATGGCTCCAATCACCGAGTTGACCAAAAGGGGTGAGTTCGTATGGGAAGAAAATGCTCAACGAGCCTTTGAGAAGGTTAAACATATGCTTTGCAACGCTCCTATACTTGTGCTACCAGATTTCAACAAAGTGTTTGAGGTAGAGTGTGATGCAAGTGGGATTGGAATAGGTGTTGTTTTGATTCAAGAGAAGAAGCCCGTGAGTTACTTTAGTGAGAAGTTGAATGGGGCTAAGTTGAACTATTCCACTTATGACCGTGAGTTCTATGCCATAGTTAGAGCACTTGATCATTGGTCTCACTACCTTAGACCAAAACCATTTGTTCTTCATTCCGATCATGAGGCTCTAAAATTTATTCATGGGCAACAAAAACTCAACAAGAGACATGCTAAATGGGTGGAGTTTCTCCAATCATTTACCTTTAGCTCCAAGTACAAGGATGGAAAGAGTAATGTTGTGGCCGATGCATTGTCTCGTCGGAGCTACTTACTTTCCATGGTGGATGCTAAGATCTTGGGTTTTGAACAACTCAAGGAATGTTACATAAATGATCCCGACTTTGCTAGTGAGATAGAGAATCCTACCAAAGAGTTTGTGAGACAAGATGGCTACCTCTTTAAAGGTAACAAGCTATGTGTTCCGAAGAGTGGGGTTAGGGAGTTATTAGTGAGAGAAGTGCATGGTGGAGGTTTAGCCGGTCATTTTGGGATACAAAAGACTCTTGATATTCTAGGTGAACACTTCTATTGGCCTAGAATGATCAAGGATGTTACTCATGTTGTAGAGAGATGTGCTACTTGTCAAAAGGCTAAGGGACACTTCACAAAGGGTCTTTATACTCCGTTGCCAGTTCCGGATGCTCCATGGGAAAGTGTTAGCATGGATTTCATTGTTGGATTGCCTCGCACTCAAAGGGGAAGAGATAGCATCATGGTTGTTGTAGATAGATTCTCTAAAATGGCACACTTTGTAGCTTGTAATAAAACTGATGATGCCGTGAAAGTGGCCGAGCTGTACTTCAAGGAAATTGTCAAACTCCATGGCATTCCTCGAAGTATAGTATCTGATAGGGACTCCAAATTCCTTAGTCACTTTTGGAGAACCCTATGGAAACTTGTGGGTACCAAGTTACTATTTAGTACCTCTCATCATCCCCAAACCGATGGGCAAACCGAGGTCACTAATAGAACTTTGGGTACTTTGTTACGAGGTCTTGTGAGCAAAACGCAAAAAGATTGGGACATGAAATTAGCCCATGCGGAGTTTGCTTACAATAGAGCTCATTCCCTAACTACTTCCCGTTCTCCATTTGAAGTAGTTTATGGAGTGAACCCATTTGTGCCGATTGATCTTGTTCCTATGGTTAAGAGTGACATGGTAGAGAAAGATGCTAAAAAGAGGGTGGAAACCTTTCAAAAAACCTGTGAGCAAGTGAAGAAAAGAATTGAGGAGATGAATAAAAAATACCAAGAGCGAGCCAATAAGAAACGCAAACAGCCTATTTTTCATCCCGGGGACTTGGTTTGGGTGCATTTGAGGAAGGAGAGGTTCCCTAAGCTTCGCAAAAACAAGCTTATGCCTCGTTCTGATGGTCCTTTTAAGGTTCTTGAGAGGGTGAACGATAGTGCTTACAAAATTGAGCTACCAGACGAATTGATGGGTGTTAGTGCGACTTTCAATGTAGGGGATTTATCACCATACTTTGATGATTCAAGTTTGAGGGCAAACTCTTTTGAAGAAGGGGGGGAATGATCCAAAGTGGACATCTAATGAACCTGTTGCTTTAGTCTTAGAGACTCTTGGATTTTATCCATTTACAAAGAAGGCTGAAGTTCTATGTTGCATTTCATGGGTAGATTGAAGATTGGGCGCATGGCGCGCTTCACTACAGATTTGGCACGTTTCACTGCTATTTTGGGCGTGTGGATCCTAAGCCATTTACTAGCTATTATTATCTTATATTTTAGTTAATGTTGCTGAAATAATGCCAAGAGTTTAGCTCTTTGGCCGGTTGTAATAGGAAGTTATCATTAGGCTTTATTATGCTTTTATTGTTTAGCTTAAATCAAGGAGGAAAACTGCTGGCTTTTGGCTGTTCATGCTTGGACGGTTTTCCTTGACTTTTGGTGTGTTTTTGCTGCTCCTTTCCTCTATAAAAGGGAGAGCAAAACAGAAATAAAAACCAGTTTTGAGTTTGGATAAAAAACCTTGTGTTTTAGCATTTTAACTTAGAGTTTGTCTCAAGTTCAAGTGTTCCCTTATTGCTTTGAGTAAGTCTTGAGTGATAAGCTTAGGAGAGATTGAGTGAGTCTTATCTCTGGCCTAAAACCCCAAAACTTTGAGTGTGTCCTTGAGTTTTGGCCCTTTTATCTTGTTCCATGATATTTGAGTATTCTAACTATAAGTATTTTTAAATCCATCAACCATATTCGGGAGGGTGTATTTAGATTTACATCACTCTGCGACGAATTTCATCCAGAGGGATGCCGTCGGACGCCTGCTATGATGTTGGGACAGGTCGTATTAGTTTTGTAGATTTGATCAGGTGGCTTGGCGCCTGGTCTGATCATTCGGCCTGTGGCCTTGGTAAGTTCTTGGTGAACGTAGGTGCTAAGTAAAAGAAGGGTAGCCGCCTGTTAGGCACAGGGTCGGCCAGGCCCTAATCTTTTTAGCTAAGTACTGTGAGTAAAATACTCAATGGAGAGTAGCCGACTGTAAAGGTACAGACGGCATGCCCCTCTGAAGATAGAGTGAAAAACTCAATGGAGAGTAGCCGACTGTAAAGGAACAGACGGCATGCCCCTCTGAAGATAGAGTGAAAAACTCAATGGAGAGTAGCCGACTGTAAAGGTACAGACGGCATGCCCCTCTGAAGATAGAGTGAAAAAACTCAATGGAGAGTAGCCGACTGTAAAGGTACAGACGGAATGCCCCTCGTAATACAAAATTGAATAGTAAGTGCAAACTTTATTAAGTAGCTCTTTACTTTACATCATTCAGAAGAAATATTTTTTAAGGTTATCTACATTCCAAGTTCGAGGCAATGGTTGTCCGTCTGGTGTTTCCAGACGGTAGGTACCGTCCCTGACTTCCTCATAGATTCGGTAGGGTCCTTCCCAGTTGGGAGTTAGTTTGCCAGACTCATTAGCCCTACCAACTGCTTCCATTTTTCTAAGTACAAAGTCCCCTACTTTGAGTGGACGCCTGTGTACTTTTTTGTTGTATGATCTAGTCATTCTCAGGCGATAGATCTCATGGCGCAAAACAGCATTGCCCCTCTTTTCAGGAAGTGAGTCTAATGCCAGGCGCATGGCTTCCCAGTTTGCCTCTTCGTCATATAGCATTACCCGAAGAGTCGGCTCGTAGTGTTCTATTGGAAGAACAGCTTCCGCACCATAAGTTAGGAGGAATGGTGTTTCTCCAGTCGCCCCTTTTTCAGTCGTCCTAATGGCCCAGAGAACGTGTGGTAGTTCATCCGCCCATAGGCCGCCTGCTCGTTCAATCTTTTTCTTGAGACCGTCTGAGATGATTTTATTAAAGGCTTCTACCTGGCCGTTTGCTTGTGGACGGCCGACAGATGCAAAGTAGTGTGCAATTCCTTGGTCTCCCAACCAGCTTTTGAGAACAGGCGTCTCAAATTGGGGACCATTATCAAAAACCATAGACATGGGAACCCCGAACCGAGTGATGACGTTTTTCCAAATGAATGAAATTACATCTTTCGTCTTGATTCCCTTTACAGCCTCCGCCTCTACCCATTTAGTGAAGTAGTCAACGGCAACAAGTATATACCTTCTGCCGCCTGTAGCAGGCGTATATGGACCCAGAATGTCCATGCCCCACTTAGCAAACGGTAGTGGGCTGTGAATGGTAGTGAGGTCAGTAGCCGGACGGTGAATTAATTTGCCAAACCTTTGGCACTTGTCACATTTTTTCACCATCTCCATTGCATCTGCTTCCAAAGTAGGCCAAAAGTAGCCCTGTCGCCTTGCCCTTTGAGCAAGCATCCTACCACCTATATGAGAAGCACAGTAACCAGAGTGAAGATCATCTATTATCTCTCGTCCCTTTTCAGGAGTAACACACTTTAAGAAGGGTTGAAGGTACCCCCTCTTGTGAAGTTCTCCCTGTATCATTTCAAAACAGGAGGCTCGTTTTTTCAGTGCTGCCGCCTGTTGAGGATCATCCGGCAGTGTACCGTTTGTCAGATATGCCTTGATTGAATCCATCCAGGTTGAGCTTCTGTCTAGGATTCCAATAGGGTTTTCCTCGATGCTTCTCTTCTCCATTACTTCCCAAAAAACAGTTCGAGGAGTATCGGAGGAGGCGGATGATGCTAATTTTGACAGTGCATCCGCCTGGTTGTTTTCTGATCTCGGCACTTGGATCAGATGGAAATCCTCAAGGGAGCCGACTGCTTGTCGGACCGCCTGTAAATACTTGATCATGGCCGGATGGGTTGCTTCGTATTCGCCATTGTACTGACTCACTATCAATTGTGAATCAGAACAGGCGTCTATTTTTCTTGCCCCTGCCGCCTTGCACATGCGGATCCCGGCTAGTAAAGCTTCATATTCTGCCTCATTGTTTGAAGCCTGAAAACTGAAGCGCAGAGCATACTCGAACATGTCGCCCTCTGGAGATTGACATACGACGCCTACTCCACAACCATTTGCAGTAGAGCTTCCGTCCACATATACCTTCCAGACTTGGTCTGGAACTAGAGAGTCAGGAGGACGAGTCATCTCTTCAATAAAGTCAGCAAAGGCTTGCCCCTTCACTGCTTTTCTAGGCTCGAAAGTAACTTCGAGGCTCTGTATTTCTATGGCCCATTTGATCATTCGTCCTGACGACTCCATGATGGTAAGGGGCCGCTTGATTGGTTGGTCTGTATACACGACGACTGCATGTGCCAAAAAGTAGGGCTTTAATTTTTTAACAGCCATGAAGAGTGCAAGACCAAATTTCTCCACTAGGGGATACCTCAACTCGGCATTTTTCAGTACGTGACTGACAAAGTAGACCGGGTGCTGACAGCCGTCCCTTTCAGCAAGGAGAACAGCGCTTAACGCATGATCAGAGACGGCCAGGTACATGTAGAGATCCTCTTTGGGCAAAGGGCTGACCAGCCTCGGCAAGGAATGCAAGTGAACTTTTAATTTCTGGAAGGCGGCCTCAGCATCCGGTCCCCATTCAAACCTTGCCTTTTTCTTAATTGCCTGGAAAAAGTATAGGCATTTGTCGCCTGATCGGCTTAGGAATCTCCCCAAGGCCGCCAGACAACCTGTTAACTTCTGAACCTCTCGGATGGTACGAGGCGACTGCATGTCAATGACCGCCTGCACCTTCTCAGGGTTCGCCTCTATTCCTCTCTGATTGATAAGGAATCCGAGAAATTTCCCAGACTCAACTCCAAATACACATTTCTTGGGATTGAGCATGACATGGTGCCGCCTGAGTGTGGCGAAAGTTTCTCGGAGGTCCGTCAGATGATCTTTCTGAAGTTTAGTCTTGACAATCATATCATCAATATATGCCTCGACGTTTCTCCCAATCTGATCAAAGAACACAGTGTTTATCATTCGTTGGAAGGTAGCCGGGGCATTCTTAAGACCAAACGGCATGACCGTGTAACAATATAACCCCTGATCAGTGACGAAGGCCGTCTTCTCCTGATCTTTCTTCCACAAGGGAATTTGATGGAAACCAGAATAGGCGTCCATAAAACTCATCAAGGCATGACCCGCTGTTGAGTCGACCAGGTTATCAATTTTAGGCAGAGGGTAACTGTCTTTGGGGCACGCCTTGTTTAAGTCTGTGTAGTCTACACACATTCGCCAGGTGCCATTCGGCTTTTTAACAAGCACCACATTTGCAACCCAGTCTGGGAAGTAACATTGCCGAATGAACCCTGCATCAAGTAATTTTTTAACTTCGGCGGCTGCCGCCTGACTTCTTTCTTCGCCATGGTTCCGCTTCTTTTGCCGTACCGGCTTCTTTTTCGGATCCACAGCGAGTTTATGTACTGCCAGATCAGGACTAATGCCTGGCATTTCATTGACTTCAAATGCAAAGATGTCCTTGTATTCTTTCAATAAGTTGTGAAAGTCGTCACCAAGGTTTCTCAAAGCAGTCGTCCCAACTTTGACTGTTCGGTCAGGACGTGAGTCGTCTAAGATCAGGTCCGCATGCTCACCAGCCGGCTGAGGGCGGAACTCATCCGGCCGCTCCTCTGCCAATGATTGCTATTTTCTTGCTTTTCTTGCGGACTCTGTCTGGGACGCCTTTCTCTTTTTGTCGCCTGTTTCTTGAACAGGCGCACTCTCCTTGACATTGTCAAGGTCTGTTTTTTCTCCACTTGACCTAGTGGCCATAACAGTGGGCTTGACATCCGAGAGATAGCACTCTCGGGCCATCCTCTGATCTCCCCTTAGGGAGCCGACTGTTCCATTATCCCTCTCAAACTTGAGCAACATAAGAGACGGGATTATAACAGCCTTGGAATTATTCAGGGTTGGTCGACCCAGAATCATGTTGTAGGCCGAGAGTTCCTCTACTACTAGGAACCGGACTACCATGTGTCGTCCTTCCCCTTTTTCGCCAAGGCGAATGGGCAAATCTACTCGTCCCAGTGGGTGGACGACTCCTCCTCCAAACCCTATTAAAGGGTGGGAGGCCGGATGTATGCAGTCCGTCTGATACTTCAGTTTTGACAGACATTTGCTGCTGATGAGATCTGAGGAGCTCCCGGTATCTATGAGGATTCGGCCAACTCTCTGGTTGGCCACTTTACATTCAATAACGAGAGGGTCGTCATGCGGCCCCCTTATTCCTCCTAGATCCTCTTCAGTGATGACAATCTCAGGAAATGTATATTTGGACGGCCGTTCTTGGTGAACGGAATTTACATCTAACCGCCTTATATTATCTTTGTTGCCCCTAATAGTGGGGCCGCCTCCTGAGAAGCCGCCTGCAATGGTGTAGACGACTGCATCATCTGTATAGGAGCTGTCGGCCTGTTGATTCTTTTTGGCCGACTGCTTTTTTGAGGAAGTGTTCCCCGTAGATTTCTTGACATAAGTGTCAAGATCACCTTGCTCAGCCAGGCGGTCTAGGTACCGCATGAGACTGATGCAGTCATTGGTGTGATGACCAACGTCATCATGATAAGCACAGATTTTATCTTGGTTCCGGTTGTTTGCAGAACCCTTCATGGGGACCGGCTTCTCAATTGAGATCCGTCCCTTTATTTCTTTTAGGATAAACTGGTTATCCTTGTTAAACACATACTTTGGGGAGTATGGTTTGAATTCTTTTTTCTTTTTCTGGGCCGGCTGTTTAGAGGAATCAGCCGCCCAGACCTCTTTTCTTTTCTCATCTTTGTTTGACGACTGTTTCTATCGTCCTTCTCTTTTGTCGAACCTTTTCCCGTCCGACTCTTTTATCGTACACAGATCAGTCGCCTGTATATAGGCTTCTGCTTCAATCAAGGCCTCTTGAAGAGTCGCCACCCTTTTTCGAACCAAATCAAATTTGAAGGTAGACCCATCTTTGAGATCTCTAAAAAAGTCGGTATAAGCTACCTCATCCGGTAACCCTTGAATCTGTATTCTCATCAGGTTGAACCGCCTGATGTAAGAACGAAGCCCCTCCTTCTCGCCCTGCTGAATTGTTCCCAAATCAAGGGTCGTTTTCTTCGCAGGGATGTTCATGGCGAAGTTGGAGGCAAATAAGTAAGCAAGCGTCCAGAAGCTGTTTACACAACCAGTCGGCAGGTTGCCAAACCATTACTGTGCGATTCCCTTGAGAGTCGCTGGGAAACACTTGCACCAAGTGGGATCATCCAACCCTTGAAGGTACATTAGGTTGGTGAATGCCATCAGATGGTCTTCTGGGTTAGTAGTGCCGTCATAGGCGCCTACTAGTACATTTTTTACTTTGGCCGGCTGAGCGGCTTCAGTAATTTCCTTGGAGAAGGCCGACGGCTGTTCACCAAGTCTAAGCAACCGTAGCTGCCAGTCCATAGGTTGGACGTTTTTTGCTGCAGGTCCACCAAATGGAGGTGGCTGCATAAAATACTGTTGTTGCGGCACAAATGGTAAGTTTGGTACCGCCTGGGCACTATGAAAGCCGGACTGACGGGAGGTGCCGCCTGACTGACTCTCATGGAACGACTGAGTATGCCTCATCGAGGCATTTCGCAAACTGTCTTGAAAATTTGAAGTAGAAGCCGACTCTGACAATCGGTCACTCTTCTTCTGCTCTAGCAGTAGCCGAGCATCTGTGAACGTTTGCTTTGACCCGTCCGCCTGAATATGACGAACCGGTTTCCTATTTCCTGCAGGATAACGGAATTTTGTGAAATCAAGGGCAGGTGGCTCCCGCTTCCTAGATTTAGGATGAGGAGTCGCCTCTCGCCCTTGAACTGGCTTCCTCTTCTGTGAAGTGGAAGGCTTCTTGGCCGACTGCTCCTTGACTAAAGTAGGCGGCTTCTTGTTGATCAACTCTTGAATCTCTCCCTTGAAGTCCCTCATGAAGGTCATGAGTTCGTTCCTTGTGATGGGAGCAGACCCATCAGTTGGCTGTTGCCGAGCAGGTGGTGCGCCTGCTGGCTCGCTTCCTGTTTGAAGATGCTCCCGTTCCCTTCTTTCGGTATGACGGGTACGTCGGGCCCTTAGGGTCCCGTCTGGAGCTGTATGAGTTTCAACTTCAAATTCACTTTCAGTGTCATGGTCCGACTGAACTTGAGGGTCGTTTAGGGGACGCCTCTCTTCAGGAGTCGGTACAGACTTGGATGCCATCTCTGAAGTACTCTCCCCACAGACGGCGCCAAATGTTTCGGGGTTTTCTGATGTCCTGCGGGAGAGTTACAATTCCGAGACTGGAACCGGACGCCTGTACCTGCAAAATAACGGAGACTCCTGAGAGCTCCGCCTCCAACGGTCAAGTTAGTACCTGATTAAGGAGTAATTAATACGGAAATTAAAGTAATAAGACCTCTCTAGGTGAGAGTGTTTAATGTTGGTAATCTGCTTTGTTAGCGAGATTAGCCGGTTATTAGTGTTCCGTAATGTTTCTGTTCTTCTTTGTTCTTCAGGTGAGATTAACTGCTTGATCAATTGCTCTCTCAATTGCTTGATGTTCTCTTCATTCCCTTTAATGAGGATTAATTAAGTATTTATAGTCTTGAGAAGCGTGCCACTCTCTAGGTTTAGGGTAAACCTAGGGCTGACCGGGCCTCTAGACAGGATTGGGCCTTGTTGGCCGGTTTTCCCATTTGGCATGGGTGGACACGTGGCGTGTCTCGATTAGTCCGTAGAGGACGTATCTGTGATTGACACGTGGCAGGCTCCTATTGGCCTACGTGAAGGACACGTGGCGGAACCTGGTTGGTCCACTTGTCAGACGGTGATTGGTGGATAAAAATCCCCTAATCAGAATGTATTTGACTTTCACTTGATTCGAAATCTTTGTTTGAATGTGTTTGACTTTCGTTAAATTCAATTAGCTTATTTTAAATGTGTTTGACTTTAATTTAATTCAATTAGCTTTGTAGAATGTATTTGACTTCCATTTGATTCAATTAGCTTTGTTTGAATATGTTTGACTTTTATATGATTCAATTAGCTTTGTAGATTGTATTTGACTTTTATTTGATTTAATTAGCTTTGTTTGAATGTGTTTGACTTTCATTTGATTCAATTAGCTTTGTAGAATGTATTTGACTTTCATTTGAATCAAATAACTTTGTTTGACTGTGTTTGACTTTTATTTGAATCAATTTGCTTTGGAGAATGTATTTGACTTTCATTTTCTTCAAATAGCTTTGTTTGAATGTGTGTGACTTTCATTTGATTCAATTAGCTTTGTTTGAATGTGTTTGACTTTCATTTGATTTAATTAGCTTTGTAGAATGTATTTGACTTTCATTTGATTCAAATAGCTTTGTTTGAATGTGTTTGACTTTCATTTGATACAATTAGCTTTGTAGAATGTCTTTGACTTCCATTTGATTCAAATAGCTTTGTTTGGATGTTTTAGACTTTCATTTGATTCAAAAAGTTTTGTAGAATGCATTTCACTTTCATTTGATTTAAATAACTATGTTTGAAAGTGTTTGATTTTCATTTGATTCAAATAGCTTTATTTGAATGTATTTGACTTTCATTTGATTCAATTAGCTTTGTAGAATGTATTTGACTTTCATTTGATTCAAATAGCTTTGTTTGAATGTGTTTGACTTTCATTTGATACAATTAGCTTTGTAGAATGTCTTTGACTTCCATTTGATTCAAATAGCTTTGTTTGAATGTTTTAGACTTTCATTTGATTCAAATAGTTTTGTAGAATGCATTTCACTTTCATTTGATTTAAATAACTATGTTTGAAAGTGTTTGATGTTCATTTGATTCAAATAGCTTTATTTGAATGTGTTTGACTTTCATTTGATTCAATTAGCTTTGTAGAATGTATTTGACTTTCATTTGATTCAAAATCTTTGTTTGAATGTGTTTGACTTCCATTTGATTCAATTAGCTTTGTTTGAATGTGCTTGACTTTCATTTGATTCAATTAGCTTTGTTTGAATGTGTTTGACTTTCATTTGATTCAATTAGCTTTGTTGAATGTATTTGACTCTCATTTGATTCAATTAGCTTTGTTTGAATGTGTTTGACTTTCGTTTGATTCAATTAGCTTTGTAGAATTTATTTGACTCTCATTTGATTCAAATAGCTTTGTTTGAATGCGTTTAACTTTCTTTTGATTCAATTAGCTTTGTAGAATACATTTCACTTTCATTTAATTTAAACAACTTTGTTTGAATGTGTTTGACTTTCATTTGACTCAAATAGCTTTATTTGATTGCGTTTGACTTTCATTTGATACAATTAGATTTGTAGAACGTATTTGACTTTCATTTGATTTTAATAGCTTTGTTTGAATGTGTTTGACTTTCATTTGATTCAATTAGCTTTGTAGAATGTATTTGACTTTCATTTTTGTCAAATAACTTTGTTTGACTGTGTTTGACTTTCATTTGTTTCAATTTGCTTTGTAGAATGTATTTGACTTTCATTTTCTTCAAATAGCTTTGTTTGAATGTGTTTGACTTTCATTGGATTCAATAAGCTTTGTAGAATGTATTTGACATTCATTTAATTAAAATAGCTTTGTTTGAATGTGTTTGACTTTCATTTGATTCAATTACCTTTGTTTGAATGTGTTTGACTTTCATTTGAATTAATTAGCTTTGTAGAATGTATTTGACTTTCATTTGATTCAAATAGCTTTGTTTGAATGTGTTTGACTTTCAATTGATTCAATTAGCTTTGTAGAATGTATTTTACTGTCATTTGATTCAAATAGCTTTATTTGAATGTGTTTGAATTTCATTTAATTCAATTTCCTTTGTAGAATGCATTTCACTTTCATTTGATTTATATAGCTTTGTTTGAATGTGTTTGACTTTCATTTAAATTAAAAAGCTTTTTTTTAATGTGTTTGACTTTCATTTGATTTAAAAGACTTTTTTTGAATGTGTTTGACTTTCATTTGATTCAATTAGCTTTGTAAAATGTATTTTACTTTTATATTATTTAATTAGCTATGTTTGAATTTATTTGACTCTCATTTGATTCAAATAGCTTTGTTTGAATGTGTTTGACTTTCATTTGATTCAATTAGCTTTGTAGAATGTATTTGACTTTCATTAGATTCAAATAGCTTTATTTGAATGTGTTTGACTTTCATTTGATTCAATTAGCTTTGTAGAATGTATTTGACTTTCATTTGATTCGAAATCTTTGTTTGAATGTGTTTGACATTCATTTGATTCAATTAGATTTGTTTGAATGTGTTTGACTTTAATTTAATTCAATTAGATTTGTAGAATGTATTAGACTTTTATTTGATTTAATTAGCTTTGTTTGAATGTATTTGACTCTCATTTGATTCAAATAGATTTGTTTGAATGTGTTTGACTTTCATTTGATTCAAATAGCTTTGTTTGAATGTGTTTGACTTTCAATTGATTCAATTCGGTTTGTAGAATGTATTTGACTTTCATTTGATTAAAATAGCTTTGTTTGAATGTGCTTGACTTTCATTTGATTCAATTAGCTTTGTTTGAATGTGTTTGACTTTTATTTGATTCAATTAGCTTTGTTGAATGAATTTGACTTTCATTTGATTCAATTAGCTTTGTAGAATGTATTTGACTTTCATTTGATTCAAATAGCTTTGTTTGAATGTGTTTGACTTTCATTTGTTTCAATTAGCTTTGTAGAATGTATATGACTTTCACTTAATTCGAAAGCTTTGTTTGACTGTGTTTGACTTTCGTTAAATTCAATTAGCTTATTTTGAATGTGTTTGACTTTAATTTAATTCAATTAGCTTTGTAGAATGTATTTGACTTCCATTTGATTCAATTAGCTTTGTTTGAATGTGTTTGACTTTTATATGATTCAATTAGCTTTGTAGAATGTATTTGACTTTTATTTGATTTAATTAGCTTTGTTTGAATGTGTTTGACTTTCATTTGATTCAATTAGCTTTATAAAATGTATTTGACTTTCATTTGAATCAAATAACTTTGTTTGACTGTGTTTGACTTTCATTTGATTCAATTTGCTTTGTAGAATGTATTTGACTTTCATTTTCTTCAAATAGCTTTGTTTGAATGTGTTTGACTTTCATTTGATTCAATTAGCTTTGTAGAATGTATTTGACATTCATTTAATTAAAATAGCTTTGTTTGAATGTGTTTGACTTTCATTTGATTCAATTAGCTTTGTTTGAATGTGTTTGACTTTCATTTGATTCAATTAGCTTTGTAGAATGTATTTGACTTTCATTTGATTCAAATAGCTTTGTTTGAATTGTGTTTGACTTTCAATTGATTCAATTAGCTTTGTAGAATGTGTTTGACTGTCATTTGATTCAAATAGCTTTGTTTGAATGTGTTTGAATTTCATTTAGATCAATTTGCTTTGTAGAATGCATTTCACTTTCATTTGATTTATATAGCTTTGTTTGAATGTGTTTGACTTTCATTTAAATGAAAAAGCTTTTTTTGAATGTGTTTGACTTTCATTTGATTTAAAAGGCTTTGTTTGAATGTGTTTGACTTTCATTTGATTCAATTAGCTTTGTAGAATGTATTTTACTTTTATTTGATTTAATTAGCTTTGTTTGAATTTATTTGACTCTCCTTTGATTCAAATAGCTTTGTTTGAATGTGTTTGACTTTCATTTGATTCAATTAGTTTTGTAGAATGTATTTGACTTTCATTTGATTCAAATAGCTTTATTTGAATGTGTTTGACTTTCATTTGATTCAATTAGCTTTGTAGAATGTATTTGACTTTCATTTGATTCAAAATCTTTGTTTGAATGTGTTTGACTTTCATTTGATTCAATTCACTTTGTTTGAATGTGTTTGAGTTTAACTTAATTCAATTAGCTTTGTAGAATGTATTAGACTTTTATTAGATTTAATTAGCTTTGTTTTAATGTATTTGACTCTCATTTGATTCAAAAAGCTTTGTTTGAATGTGTTTGACTTTCATTTGATTCAAATAGCTTTGTTTGAATGTGTTTTACTTTCATTTGATTCAATTAGGTTTGTAGAATGTATTTGACTTTCATTTATTTAAAATAGCTTTGTTTGACTGTGCTTTATTTCATTTGATTCAATTAGCTTTGTTTGAATGTGTTTGACTTTTATTTGATTCAATTAGCTTTGTTGAATGTATTTGTCTTTCATTTGATTCAATTAGCTTTGTTGAATGTATTTGACTCTCATTTGATTCAATTAGCTTTGTTTGAATGTGTTTGACTTTCGTTTGATTCAATTAGCTTTGTAGAATTTATTTGACTCTCATGTGATTCAAATAGCTTTGTTTGAATGCGTTTAACTTTCTTTTGATTCAATTAGCTTTGTAGAATACATTTCACTTTCATTTAATTTAAATAGCTTTGTTTGAATGTGTTTTGACATTCATTTGACTCAAATAGCTTTATTTGATTGCGTTTGACTTTCATTTGATACAATTAGATTTGTAGAACGTATTTGACTTTCATTTGATTCAAATAGCTTTGTTTGAATGTGTTTGACTTTCATTTGATTCAATTAGCTTTGTAGAATGTATTTGACTTTCATTTTTGTCAAATAACTTTGTTTGACTGTGTTTGACTTTCATTTGTTTCAATTTGCTTTGTAGAATGTATTTGACTTTCATTTTCTTCAAATAGCTTTGTTTGAATGTGTTTGACTTTCATTGGATTCAATTAGCTTTGTAGAATGTATTTGACATTCATTCAATTAAAATAGCTTTGTTTGAATGTGTTTGACTTTCATTTGATTCAATTACCTTTGTTTGAATGTGTTTGACTTTCATTTGATTTATATAGCTTTGTTTGAATGTGTTTGACTTTCACTTGATTCGAAAGCTTTGTTTGAATGTGTTTGACTTTCGTTAAATTCAATTAGCTTATTTTGAATGTGTTTGACTTTACTTTAATTCAATTAGCGTTGTCGAATGTATTTGACTTCCATTTGATTCAATTAGCTTTGTTTGAATGTGTTTGACTTTTATATGATTCAATTAGCTTTTTAGAATGTATTTGACTTTTGTTTGATTTAATTAGTTTTGTTTGAATGTGTTTGACTTTCATTTGATTCAATTAGCTTTGTAGAATGTATTTGACTTTCATTTGAATCAAATAACTTTGTTTGACTGTGTTTCACTTTTATTTGATTCAATTTGCTTTGTATAATGTATTTGTCTTTCATATTCTTCAAATAGCTTTGGTTGAATGTGTTTGTCATTCATTTGATTCAATTAGCTTTGTTTGAATGTCTTTGACTTTCATTAGATTTAATTAGCTTTGTAGAATGTATTTGACTTTCATTTGATTCAAATAGCTTTGTTTGAATGTGTTTGACTTTCATTAGATACAATTAGCTTTGTAGAATGTATTTGACTTCCATTTGATTCAAATAGCTTTGTTTTGAATGTTTTAGACTTTCATTTGATTCAAATAGTTTTGTAGAATGCATTTCACTTTCATTTGATTCAAATAACTATGTTTGAATGTGTTTGATTTTCATTTGATTCAAATAGCTTTATTTGAATGTGTTTGACTTTCATTGATTCAATTAGCTTTGTAGAATGTATTTGACTTTCATTTAATTCAAAATCTTTGTTTGAATGTGTTTGACTTTCATTTGATTCAATTAGCTTTGTTTGAATGTGTTTCACTTTAATTTAATTCAATTAGCTTTGTAGAATGTATTAGACTTTTATTTGATTTAATTAGCTTTGTTTTAATGTATTTGACTCTCATTTAATTCAAATAGCTTTGTTTGAATGTGTTTAACTTTCATTTGATTCAAATAGCTTTGTTTGAATGTGTTTTACTTTCATTTGATTCAATTAGCTTTGTAGAATGTATTTGACTTTCATTTGATTAAAATAGCTTTGTTTGAATGTGCTTGACTTTCATTTGATTCAATTAGCTTTGTTTGAATGTGTTTGACTTTCATTTGATTCAATTAGCTTTGTAGAATGTATTTGACTTTCATTTGATTCAAATAGCTTTGTTTGAATTGTGTTTGACTTTCAATTGATTCAATTAGCTTTGTAGAATGTGTTTGACTGTCATTTGATTCAAATAGCTTTGTTTGAATGTGTTTGAATTTCATTTAGATCAATTTGCTTTGTAGAATGCATTTCACTTTCATTTGATTTATATAGCTTTGTTTGAATGTGTTTGACTTTCATTTAAATGAAAAAGCTTTTTTTGAATGTGTTTGACTTTCATTTGATTTAAAAGGCTTTGTTTGAATGTGTTTGACTTTCATTTGATTCAATTAGCTTTGTAGAATGTATTTTACTTTTATTTGATTTAATTAGCTTTGTTTGAATTTATTTGACTCTCCTTTGATTCAAATAGCTTTGTTTGAATGTGTTTGACTTTCATTTGATTCAATTAGTTTTGTAGAATGTATTTGACTTTCATTTGATTCAAATAGCTTTATTTGAATGTGTTTGACTTTCATTTGATTCAATTAGCTTTGTAGAATGTATTTGACTTTCATTTGATTCAAAATCTTTGTTTGAATGTGTTTGACTTTCATTTGATTCAATTAGCTTTGTTTGAATGTGTTTCACTTTAATTTAATTCAATTAGCTTTGTAGAATGTATTAGACTTTTATTTGATTTAATTAGCTTTGTTTTAATGTATTTGACTCTCATTTAATTCAAATAGCTTTGTTTGAATGTGTTTAACTTTCATTTGATTCAAATAGCTTTGTTTGAATGTGTTTTACTTTCATTTGATTCAATTAGCTTTGTAGAATGTATTTGACTTTCATTTGATTAAAATAGCTTTGTTTGAATGTGCTTGACTTTCATTTGATTCAATTAGCTTTGTTTGAATGTGTTTGACTTTCATTTGATTCAATTAGCTTTGTAGAATGTATTTGACTTTCATTTGATTCAAATAGCTTTGTTTGAATTGTGTTTGACTTTCAATTGATTCAATTAGCTTTGTAGAATGTGTTTGACTGTCATTTGATTCAAATAGCTTTGTTTGAATGTGTTTGAATTTCATTTAGATCAATTTGCTTTGTAGAATGCATTTCACTTTCATTTGATTTATATAGCTTTGTTTGAATGTGTTTGACTTTCATTTAAATGAAAAAGCTTTTTTTGAATGTGTTTGACTTTCATTTGATTTAAAAGGCTTTGTTTGAATGTGTTTGACTTTCATTTGATTCAATTAGCTTTGTAGAATGTATTTTACTTTTATTTGATTTAATTAGCTTTGTTTGAATTTATTTGACTCTCCTTTGATTCAAATAGCTTTGTTTGAATGTGTTTGACTTTCATTTGATTCAATTAGTTTTGTAGAATGTATTTGACTTTCATTTGATTCAAATAGCTTTATTTGAATGTGTTTGACTTTCATTTGATTCAATTAGCTTTGTAGAATGTATTTGACTTTCATTTGATTCAAAATCTTTGTTTGAATGTGTTTGACTTTCATTTGATTCAATTCACTTTGTTTGAATGTGTTTGAGTTTAACTTAATTCAATTAGCTTTGTAGAATGTATTAGACTTTTATTAGATTTAATTAGCTTTGTTTTAAATGTATTTGACTCTCATTTGATTCAAAAAGCTTTGTTTGAATGTGTTTGACTTTCATTTGATTCAAATAGCTTTGTTTGAATGTGTTTTTACTTTCATTTGATTCATTTAGGTTTGTAGAATGTATTTGACTTTCATTTATTTAAAATAGCTTTGTTTGACTGTGCTTTATTTCATTTGATTCAATTAGCTTTGTTTGAATGTGTTTGACTTTTATTTGATTCAATTAGCTTTGTTGAATGTATTTGTCTTTCATTTGATTCAATTAGCTTTGTTGAATGTATTTGACTCTCATTTGATTCAATTAGCTTTGTTTTGAATGTGTTTGACTTTCGTTTGATTCAATTAGCTTTGTAGAATTTATTTGACTCTCATGTGATTCAAATAGCTTTGTTTGAATGCGTTTAACTTTCTTTTGATTCAATTAGCTTTGTAGAATACATTTCACTTTCATTTAATTTAAATAGCTTTGTTTGAATGTGTTTTGACATTCATTTGACTCAAATAGCTTTATTTGATTGCGTTTGACTTTCATTTGATACAATTAGATTTGTAGAACGTATTTGACTTTCATTTGATTCAAATAGCTTTGTTTGAATGTGTTTGACTTTCATTTGATTCAATTAGCTTTGTTAGAATGTATTTGACTTTCATTTTTGTCAAATAACTTTGTTTGACTGTGTTTGACTTTCATTTGTTTCAATTTGCTTTGTAGAATGTATTTGACTTTCATTTTCTTCAAATAGCTTTGTTTGAATGTGTTTGACTTTCATTGGATTCAATTAGCTTTGTAGAATGTATTTGACATTCATTCAATTAAAATAGCTTTGTTTGAATGTGTTTGACTTTCATTTGATTCAATTACCTTTGTTTGAATGTGTTTGACTTTCATTTGATTTATATAGCTTTGTTTGAATGTGTTTGACTTTCACTTGATTCGAAAGCTTTGTTTGAATGTGTTTGACTTTCGTTAAATTCAATTAGCTTATTTTGAATGTGTTTGACTTTACTTTAATTCAATTAGCGTTGTCGAATGTATTTGACTTCCATTTGATTCAATTAGCTTTGTTTGAATGTGTTTGACTTTTATATGATTCAATTAGCTTTTTAGAATGTATTTGACTTTTGTTTGATTTAATTAGTTTTGTTTGAATGTGTTTGACTTTCATTTGATTCAATTAGCTTTGTAGAATGTATTTGACTTTCATTTGAATCAAATAACTTTGTTTGACTGTGTTTCACTTTTATTTGATTCAATTTGCTTTGTATAATGTATTTGTCTTTCATATTCTTCAAATAGCTTTGTTTGAATGTGTTTGTCATTCATTTGATTCAATTAGCTTTGTTTGAATGTCTTTGACTTTCATTAGATTCAATTAGCTTTGTAGAATGTATTTGACTTTCATTTGATTCAAATAGCTTTGTTTGAATGTGTTTGACTTTCATTAGATACAATTAGCTTTGTAGAATGTATTTGACTTCCATTTGATTCAAATAGCTTTGTTCGAATGTTTTAGACTTTCATTTGATTCAAATAGTTTTGTAGAATGCATTTCACTTTCATTTGATTCAAATAACTATGTTTGAATGTGTTTGATTTTCATTTGATTCAAATAGCTTTATTTGAATGTGTTTGACTTTCATTGATTCAATTAGCTTTGTAGAATGTATTTGACTTTCATTTGATTCAAAATCTTTGTTTGAATGTGTTTGACTTTCATTTGATTCAATTAGCTTTGTTTGAATGTGTTTCACTTTAATTTAATTCAATTAGCTTTGTAGAATGTATTAGACTTTTATTTGATTTAATTAGCTTTGTTTTAATGTATTTGACTCTCATTTAATT
This sequence comes from Chenopodium quinoa, assembly GCF_001683475.1. Classification (NCBI taxonomy): domain Eukaryota; kingdom Viridiplantae; phylum Streptophyta; class Magnoliopsida; order Caryophyllales; family Amaranthaceae; genus Chenopodium; species Chenopodium quinoa. The sequence goes on along the minus strand of NW_018742545.1, from coordinate 1,839 downwards.
CAAATAGCTTTGTTTGAATGTGTTTAACTTTCATTTGATTCAAATAGCTTTGTTTGAATGTGTTTTACTTTCATTTGATTCAATTAGCTTTTGTAGAATGTATTTGACTTTCATTTGATTAAAATAGCTTTGTTTGAATGTGCTTGACTTTCATTTGATTCAATTAGCTTTTGTTTGAATGTGTTTGACTTTCATTTGATTCAATTAGCTTTGTAGAATGTATTTGACTTTCATTTGATTCAAATAGCTTTGTTTGAATTGTGTTTGACTTTCAATTTGATTCAATTAGCTTTTGTAGAATGTTTGACTGTCATTTGATTCAAATAGCTTTGTTTGAATGTGTTTGAATTTCATTTAGATCAATTTGCTTTGTAGAATGCATTTCACTTTCATTTGATTTATAGCTTTGTTTGAATGTGTTTGACTTTCATTTAAATGAAAAAGCTTTTTTTGAATGTGTTTGACTTTCATTTGATTTAAAAGGCTTTGTTTGAATGTGTTTGACTTTCATTTGATTCAATTAGCTTTGTAGAATGTATTTTACTTTTATTTGATTTAATTAGCTTTGTTTGAATTTATTTGACTCTCCTTTGATTCAAATAGCTTTGTTTGAATGTGTTTGACTTTCATTTGATTCAATTAGTTTTGTAGAATGTATTTGACTTTCATTTGATTCAAATAGCTTTATTTGAATGTGTTTGACTTTCATTTGATTCAATTAGCTTTGTAGAATGTATTTGACTTTCATTTGATTCAAAATCTTTGTTTGAATGTGTTTGACTTTCATTTGATTCAATTCACTTTGTTTGAATGTGTTTGAGTTTAACTTAATTCAATTAGCTTTGTAGAATGTATTAGACTTTTATTAGATTTAATTAGCTTTGTTTTAATGTATTTGACTCTCATTTGATTCAAAAAGCTTTGTTTGAATGTGTTTGACTTTCATTTGATTCAATAGCTTTGTTGAATGTGTTTTACTTTCATTTGATTCAATTAGGTTTGTAGAATGTATTTGACTTTCATTTATTTAAAATAGCTTTGTTTGACTGTGCTTTATTTCATTTGATTCAATTAGCTTTGTTTGAATGTGTTTGACTTTTATTTGATTCAATTAGCTTTGTTGAATGTATTTGTCTTTCATTTGATTCAATTAGCTTTGTTGAATGTATTTGAATTTGATTCAATTAGCTTTGTTTGAATGTGTTTGACTTTCGTTTGATTCAATTAGCTTGTAGAATTTATTTGACTCTCATTTGATTCAAATAGCTTTGTTTGAATGCGTTTAACTTTCTTTTGATTCAATTAGCTTTGTAGAATACATTTCACTTTCATTTAATTTAAATAGCTTTGTTTGAATGTGTTTTGACATTCATTTGACTCAAATAGCTTTATTTGATTGCGTTTGACTTTCATTTGATACAATTAGATTGTAGAACGTATTTGACTTTCATTTGATTCAAATAGCTTTGTTTGAATGTGTTTGACTTTCATTTGATTCAATTAGCTTTGTAGAATGTATTTGACTTTCATTTTTGTCAAATAACTTTGTTTGACTGTGTTTGACTTTCATTTGTTTCAATTTGCTTTGTAGAATGTATTTGACTTTCATTTTCTTCAAATAGCTTTGTTTGAATGTGTTTGACTTTCATTGGATTCAATTAGCTTTGTAGAATGTATTTGACATTCATTCAATTAAAATAGCTTTGTTTGAATGTGTTTGACTTTCATTTGATTCAATTACCTTTGTTTGAATGTGTTTGACTTTCATTGATTTATATAGCTTTGTTTGAATGTGTTTGACTTTCACTTGATTCGAAAGCTTTGTTTGAATGTGTTTGA